>NW_027437194.1:32279000-32384000 GCF_033239565.1 Halichoeres trimaculatus | reverse complement strand
TCATTACAGTGTTTTTCAGTTAGTGTTATCATTTTCATTAGTGAAGAATGACATGAATGAGTCCCAAACAAAGGCAAACTCCTCTTTTTTTCCTTTTACAATATATGTCAATCTTTCAAGGCCAAGACAAGTTATCAACTCCTTCTTCCATATTGCCAGTGAAGGTGGTTCGACATTTTTCCAGTATAGTGCAATCACTCTTTTTGCGTGGAGAAGACCAAAGTCAACAATTTCAGATTGCTTCTTTGTTCTGATGAGGTTTTTGGGATATAATCCAAGTATGCAAATTGTTGAGGTCAAGGGAATGTTAAACCCGACCATCTGTGATAAACTTTTGACTACATTTCTCCAAAAAAACAAAATCTTAGAGCATTCCCATAGGCAGTGGATCAGAGTTCCCTTTTCAGTCAGACATTTGACACAAACATCAGGGATGTTAGGAGAGATATGATGGAGTTTAGCAGGGGTCATATAAACTCTCATTAACCACTTATACTGAATCAGTTTTAATCTTGTGTTAATTGAATTATTTTGCGCTTTTAAACATGCTCTTCCCCAGTGCATGAGGTAATTTAATACCTGTTAAATCAGAAATGAGAAATGTTAAGGATTGTCGTTATGTCAGTCCGAAACAAGATCTGGTGACATCTGTGTTTCTGAACATTTTCAAGATATGAAAGTGTGCGCGCGAAGCGCGCTTCATTGTTCATGGGATAATTTGACACCTGTTCAATCAGAAGTCAGTACAAAACAAGGTCTGGTCACATCGGTGTTTCTGATGTTTGATGACTGCAAAAAGCCCGGCCGCCGCCCGAGCCCCTCTCACGATTTCCGTGGAAATTGTCTAGTTAGGGGCTCGGGCTTCGAACGAGCCCCTCTCCTGCATAGCAAGCTATGCAGGAGAGGGGCTCGTGGCGAAGCCACGAGCCCCTAATGCTCTTCCGTTCGCCTCTTTTTTCAACTTCTTCATCTTCCGGACAAAACTTTGGCTCGCTACTCCTCCAAGGGCTTTGAGAAAACCCCCACAAATTATATATCACAATGTGTGGCTCGGCCGGGAATGGTGTGCTATTATTTTTTTCACTGATTCGCCAAATTTTGGCCGACTTATCGGCCAAAAACGGTGAAAAATCCCTCATAGAGAATGAATGGGGAACCTAGGAATCTCTCCCTCTCACTGCCCAAAATTTCCACTTACTATGAGATGCTAAGACTTTGGCATACTTCCACTTACAGTCATCATTTTTGCACTAAAATGTTCACTGATCTTTCAGCTCTATGAGTATGACTTTACTTTTTTGATATCTATTACAGTTTTTGAGATTTTACTGTTGAAGCAACATAAACTTTTTGGTTTTTGCCCTTACACCTCAGCTCCTCCAGTGCGGAATGTCTGAAAGTAGAGTGAGAGAGGCGGCTGATGACAGGTTGCAGCATTCTCCAATGAATTGTCATAACTTCCATAATCTTCACAGCAGAGAAATAAAAACTACATTTTGACGTTCCCTGAACTCTCCTGCTACTTACAAACTGAGTATTTTACCCCAGAAATGTACTGTTTTGCCAAAAAACGCCTCAGTGTGAGTGAAACCGTCACATCCCTGTAATCTGAAGTAATGTTAAAATCTGACCTATATTTCTCATCAACTTCATTCCTAACTACATTTGCAAATCGCCCTCGTGCGGTCTATTTTAATCCTACAATCGTGGGAGGCACATCATCTTGTTCATCAGAGTCTCCAGATTCTCAAAATGTTTTTGTTTTTCTTCTAGCCCTTAGGGTTTCAGCATAAATGCAGTTTGTTTGGACCTATGTCTAGCCAAAAACTCCAGCTTAGATCAGTGGATACAAAGGAGTTCCAAAGTGTAACTGACAGATCACACTCACTGTGACATCATCATTATGATCACCATGGTAACCACACAGCTGTGTCTACGGACTGATGAGGTCATTGAGGGACAGAGAAACACAGGTTTTTGTTTACTAAGCCTAAACAGCCAACCCAAACTCTCTTATACACACACATACACACATACAGCCTACCCATACACACACACGCGTGCACATGCGCATGCGCACGCACACACACACACACACACACACACACACACACACACACATTCACAGCCAACCCATTCATACCCACGTGCACACACACACACACACACACACACACACACACACACACACACACACACACACACACACACACACACACACACACATAAATCCCCATCTCTTCCCTCTCAATTCTCTCTGTCTCTTTCTCTCTTACTCTCTCCCACCCTCTCCCTCCCTCTCCCTCACGCACACACAGGTGCATGATTTTGAAGATATCATTTGGCTGCCTTGTATTTAAGTCTTTTTTTTTCTTCTGAACAGTTACATTTCCATTAGTTATGACAGGTTAAAAACAAGGTGTTATGTCACATTTAATGATAATTGACGGCTGCCGTTCTTGTGCATTTTTTTTCTGGGATTGTAAAATATATCAGGGCGTAGAGTCAAGAAGTGATTAGACTAGCAAAAGAAAAATAAAATTATTCGTTTTGTTACCTAGCGCCACTCAGATCCTCCCAGAATCCCTCACAGTCTGTACTGCGCAGACTCTGGCTGCACAACTGCTACCAATGGCTGGGCCTTTCACAGAGGTATTTTGGCTTCAGAACTGTACAATGGCGGAGCCACGCTGTGACTCTATACAGTTTATGTTTGGGACGTATTGCTTTGGGGCTAGAATAGTATAGATATGAAAGTGTGTACACACACACACACACACACACACACACACACACACACACACACACACACACGGACCCCCTTTCATTTCAATACGCTCTTTCTCTCCCTCACCCTCTCTCTTTCTCACCCTCTCTCTTTCTCTCCCTCTCTCTGGCTCTCTCTCTTTTCTCTTTACAGCTCTCCCTCTGTCCCTCACACACACACACACACACACACACACACACACACACACACACACACACACACACACACACACACACATACACACACACACACACAAGTACTTTAACAAGTTCTCAAGAGCTTATTTGGGGTTAAGGCTTTGCAACCAGCCACTCTACCATGTCTCATGACATGTAGGTGTATATTTGTGACATACTGTTTTGGGGCTAGAACAGTAAAGACATGAAAGTGTGCGCGCGAAGCGCGCTTCATTGTGCATGAGGTAATTTGACACCTGTTGAATCAGAAACAAGAAATGTTAAGAAGTGTTTTGCTATGTCAGTCCAAAACAAGATCTGGTGACATCTGTGTTTCTAAACATTTTCAAGATATGAAAGTATGCGCGCGAAGCGCGCTTCATTGTGCATGGGATAATTTGACACCTATTCGATCAGACGTCAGTACAAAACAAGGTCTGGTCACCTCGGTGTTTCTAAACTATTTAATGAATGCAAAAAGCCCGGCCGCCGCCCGAGCCCCTCTCACGATTTCCGCGGAAATTGTCTAGTTGCTGTGAATGCAGTAATGCATTCACAGCGTATGTTCTTCTGTGTCAAAAAAATTTATTGCTGTGAATGCAGTAATGCATTCACAGCATATGTTCTTCTGTGTCAAAAAAATTTATTCTTCTTCTTCTTCTTCCGCCCGCTTTTTTGGACCGCTAAAACTTCTACAAACTTCAACTGATTTTCACCGTTCAAACTTCAAAACGTGTGTTTCAGTGGGGACAAGGGGGCTATGACTCTTCAGAAACTTTTCACAAATACTTTCTGAGATATTCAACGTTTTACGAGATTTCGGTCCCATAGAGATGAATGCGGAATTTTCAAAATTTCCTCCCTTCAGGACATTTTTTCAGCCTTCTTCAAACCCTCCTCATTCAGTCATACATTCAGCTACAAACTCCATTCAAACTTCAAAATATTCAGCTATCTTTTGGCTCCATTCAGTGGGTTTCAAATGTTTCCTAGCATTCATAGTTACTTCACAATGACCCTTCAAAGGTCATGATGCATTTCAGCTCTTCAAGCCATTTAACATTGGTGTGTATTGGACGGAATGTTTCAGCTCAGAGTGGGAGATTCAAACGACAGAGCAGGGAGAGGGAGAAACAAGACCTGGGAAACTTCTGGGTAAACTGCTCTCTTGGCCACATTTTTTGAGCTATCAACACAAATAAGCCCTCAGCATGTAAGTAGTCTTGTCCTGCTTCTGACAAAGTGGTTTTCAAAGCAAAAGGATGGAGCCCTTTTTTCACAAAATGGCCAACTGTCGGGCAAAGTCAGCTCAGGCACCCATGTACTCCAATGTTAATTCCTGAGGGGTTTTCTCAGAGATCAGTCAAATTTCCCTCATCTATTTATCGCTGTCATGGGCCTACTTCTGCATCTTTAGACATGAAATTAACACAGACAGCTTCCTCAGGGTCTCAGGATTCCTACGGTGTGATCATTTTTCTTATCGGCCCTTTGGTTTTGTCACAGTTGTAGGCAGTTGACACCCTGATTTCAGTGGAAATGTGTTGGGAATCAACAGACTCCACCAGCTCTCTGATGGCAGTTGGTAAACAATGATCACCATGGCAACATCTGGCTTCAGATGAGCCTCAGCTGACAGGCTTACATGATTAAAAACTCACACACAGGACACACAGAATTTCATTTTAACAGCGTTTCAGAGATGAGACTTTCATTTTCCCTCAGTCAGGTCATTATTTCCATAAATGTTCTTTAAAATTTAATTCATTGCTTCAAATTTTGAAAAGATGCAGCCATTTCAACTTTAAATTCATTTATCCATTTAACTGATTCATCCATTAGTTTCCTTTCATCCAAGAGTTCATGGCAGGTTAATTTAGCATTCTGCATTAGCAGTTGAGTGCCAGCTTCTCATGAATTATTTCAACCATTTTCAGACATAAATTCAGTCATTCATGTTTAGCATTCTGCTTTTGCAGTTGAGCACAAGCTTTTCAAGACTTAATTCAAATGATTTCAGACATAACTTTAGCCATTCTTGTTCAGAATTTTGCTTTAGCAGTTCAGCGCAAGCATTTTAAGACTTCATTCAGCCATTTTCAGACAAACCTTCAGTCATTAATGTTCAGCATTCTGCATTAGCAGTTGAGCGCAAGCTTTTCAAGACTTTTTCAACCATTTTCAGACATATCTTCAGTCATTCAGGTTCAGCTTTTGTTGCATTAGCAGTTCAGCGCAAGCTGCTTCAGCATTCTGCATTCACAGCGCAATTTCTTCAGAAATTGCTTTTCTAGTTCTTCTTCTTCTTCTTCTTCTTCCGCCCGCTTTTTTGGACCGCTAAAACTTCTACAAACTTCAACCGATTTTCACCGTTCAAACTTCAAAACGTGTGTTTCAGTGGGGACAAGGGGGCTATGACTCTTCAGAAACTTTTCACAAATACTTTCCGAGAAATTCAACGTTTTATGAGATTTCAGTCCCATAGAGATGAATGCGGAATTTTCAAAATTTTCTCCCTTCAGGACAGTTTTTCAGCCTGCTTCAAACCCTCCTCATTCAGTCATACATTCAGCTACAAAATCCATTCAAACTTCAAAATATTCAGCTATCTTTTGGCTTCATTCAGTGGGTTTCAAATGTTTCCTAGCATTCATAGTTTCTTCACAATGACCCTTCAAAGGTCATGATGATTTTCAGCTCTTTGAGCCATTTAACATTGGTGTGTATTGGACGGAATGTTTCAGCTTAGAGTGGGAGATTCAAACGACAGAGCAGGGAGAGGGGGAAACAAGACCTGGGAAACTTCTGGGTAAACTGCTCTCTTGGCCACATTTTTTGAGCTATCAACACAAATAAGCCCTTAGCGTGTAAGTAGTCTTGTCCTGCCTCTGACAAAGTGGTTTTTAAAGCAAAAGGATGGAGCACTTTTTCACAAAATGGCCAACTGTCGGGCAAAGTCAGCTCCGGCACCCATGTACTCCAATGTTAATTCCTGAGGGGTTTTCTCAGAGATCAGTAAATTTTCCCTCATCTATCTATCACTGTCATGGGCCTATTTCTGCATCTTTAGACATGAAATTAACACAGACAGCTTCCTCAGGGTCTCAGGATTCCTACGGTGTGATCACTTTTCTGATCGGCCCTATAGTTTAGTCACAGTTGCAGACAGTTCGACACCCTGATTTCAGTGGAAATGTGTTGGGAATCAACAGACTCCACCAGCTTTCTGATGGCAGTTGGTAAACAATGATCACCATGGCAACATCTGGCTTCAGATGAGCCTCAGCTGACAGGCTTACATGATTAAAAACTCACACACAGGACAAGCAGGATTTCATTTTAACAGCGTTTCAGAGATGAGACTTGTATTTCCCTCAGTCAGGTCATTATTTCCATAACTGTTCTTTAAAATTTAATTCATTGCTTCAAATTTTTAAAAGATGCAGCCATTTCAACTTTAAATTCATTTATCCATTTAACTGATTCATCCATTAATTTCCTTTCATCCAAGAGTTCATGGCAGGTTAATTTAGCATTCTGCATTAGCAGTTGAGTGCCAGCTTTTCATGAATTATTTCAACCATTTTCAGACATAAATTCAGTCATTCATGTTCAGCATTCTGCTTTTGCAGTTGAGCACAAGCTTTTCAAGACTTAATTCAAATGATTTCAGACATAACTGTAGCCATTCTTGCTCAGAATTTTGCTTTAGCAGTTCAGCGCAAGCATTTTAAGACTTCATTCAGCCATTTTCAGACAAACCTTCAGTCATTCATGTTCAGCATTCTGCATTAGCAGTTGAGCGCAAGCTTTTAAAGACTTTTTCAGCCATTTTCAGAAATATCTTCAGTCATTCATGTTCAGCATTCTGCATTAGCAGTTCAGCGCAAGCTGCTTCAGCATTCTGCATTCACAGCGCAATTTCTTCAGAAATTGCTTTTCTAGTTCTTCTTCTTCTTCTTCTTCTTCTTCTTCCGCCCGCTTTTTTGGACCGCTAAAACTTCTGCAAACTTCAACCGATTTTCACCGTTCAAACTTCAAAACGTGTGTTTCAGTGGGGACAAGGGGGCTATGACTCTTCAGAAACTTTTCACAAATACTTTCCGAGATATTCAACAATTTACGAAATTTCGGTCCCATAGAGATGAATGCGGAATTTTCAAAATTTTCTCCCTTCAGGACATTTTTTCAACCTGCTTCAAACCCTTCTCATTCAGTCATACATTCAGCTACAAACTCCATTCAAACTTCAAAATATTCAGCTATCTTTTGGCTCCATTCAGTGGGTTTCAAATGTTTCCTAGCATTCATAGTTACTTCACAATGACCCTTCAAAGGTCATGATGCATTTCAGCTCTTCAAGCCATTTAACATTGGTGTGTATTGGACGGAATGTTTCAGCTCAGAGTGGGAGATTCAAACGACAGAGCAGGGAGAGGGGGAAACAAGACCTGAGAAACTTCTGGGTAAACTGCTCTCTTGGCCACATTTTTTGAGCTATCAACACAAATAAGCCTTCAGCATGTAAGTAGTCTTGTCCTGCTTCTGACAAAGAGGTTTTTAAAGCAAAAGGATGGAGCCCTTTTTCACAAAATGGCCAACTGTCGGGCAAAGTCAGCTCCGGCACCCATGTACTCCAATGTTAATTCCTGAGGGGTTTTCTCAGAGATCAGTCAAATTTCCCTCATCTATCTATCGCTGTCATGGGCCTATTTCTGCATCTTTAGACATGAAATTAACACAGACAGCTTCCTCAGGGTCTCAGGATTCCTACGGTGTGATCACTTTTCTGATCGGCCCTTTGGTTTAGTCACAGTTGCAGACAGTTTGACACCCTGATTTCAGTGGAAATGTGTTGGGAATCAACAGACTCCACCAGCTCTCTGATGGCAGTTGGTAAACAATGATCACCATGGCAACATCTGGCTTCAGATGAGCCTCAGCTAAAAGGCTTACATGATTAAAAACTCACATACAGGACAAGCAGGATTTCATTTTAACAGGGTTTCAGAGATGAGACTTGCATTTTCCCTCAGTCAGGTCATTATTGCTGTGAATGCAGTAATGCATTCACAGCATATGTTCTTCTGTGTCAAAAAAATTTATTCTTCTTCTTCTTCTTCCGCCCGCTTTTTTGGACCGCTAAAACTTCTACAAACTTCAACTGATTTTCACCGTTCAAACTTCAAAACGTGTGTTTCAGTGGGGACAAGGGGGCTATGACTCTTCAGAAACTTTTCACAAATAGTTTCCGAGATATTCAACGTTTTACGAGATTTCGGTCCCATAGAGATGAATGCGGAATTTTCAAAATTTCCTCCCCTCAGGACATTTTTTCAGCCTTCTTTAAACCCTCCTCATTCAGTCATACATTCAGCTACAAACTCCATTCAAACTTCAAAATATTCAGCTATCTTTTGGCTCCATTCAGTGGGTTTCAAATGTTTCCTAGCATTCATAGTTACTTCACAATGACCCTTCAAAGGTCATGATGCATTTCAGCTCTTCAAGCCATTTAACATTGGTGTGTATTGGACGGAATGTTTTGGCTCAGAGTGGGAGATTCAAACGACAGAGCAGGGAGAGTGGGAAACAAGACCTGAGAAACTTCTGGGTAAACTGCTCTCTTGGCCACATTTTTTGAGCTATCAACACAAATAAGCCCTCAGCATGTAAGTAGTCTTGTCCTGCTTCTGACAAAGTGGTTTTCAAAGCAAAAGGATGGAGCCCTTTTTCACAAAATGACCAACTGTCGGGCAAAGTCAGCTCCGGCATCCATGTACTCCAATGTTAATTCCTGAGGGGTTTTCTCAGAGATCAGTCAAATTTCCCTCATCTATCTATCGCTGTCATGGGCCTATTTCTGCATCTTTAGACATGAAATTAACACAGACAGCTTCCTCAGGGTCTCAGGATTCCTACGGTGTGATCACTTTTCTGGTCGGCCCTTTGGTTTTGTCACAGTTGTAGGCAGTTTGACACCCTGATTTCAGTGGAAATGTGTTGGGAATCAACAGACTCCACCAGCTCTCTGATGGCAGTTGGTAAACAATGATCACCATGGCAACATCTGGCTTCAGATGAGCCTCAGCTGACAGGCTTACATGATTAAAAACTCACACACAGGACAAGCAGGATTTCATTTTAACAGCGTTTCAGAGATGAGACTTGCATTTTCCCTCAGTCAGGTCATTATTTCCATAACTGTTCTTTAAAATTTAATTCATTGCTTCAAATTTTGAAAAGATGCAGCCATTTCAACTTTAAATTCATTTATCCATTTAACTTATTCATCCATTCATTTCCTTTCATCCAAGAGTTCATGGCAGGTTAATTTAGCATTCTGCATTAGCAGTTGAGCGCCAGCTTTTCATGAATTATTTCAACCATTTTCAGACATAAATTCAGTCATTCACGTTTAGCATTCTGCTTTTGCAGTTGAGCACAAAGTTTTCAAGACTTAATTCAAATGATTTCAGACATAACTTTAGCCATTCTTGTTCAGAATTTTGCTTTAGCAGTTCAGCGCAAGCATTTTAAGACTTCATTCAGCCATTTTCAGACAAACCTTCAGTCATTAATGTTCAGCATTCTGCATTAGCAGTTGAGCGCAAGCTTTTCAAGACTTTTTCAACCATTTTCAGACATATCTTCAGTCATTCAGGTTCAGCTTTCGTTGCATTAGCAGTTCAGCGCAAGCTGCTTCAGCATTCTGCATTCACAGCGCAATTTCTTCAGAAATTGCTTTTCTAGTTGTCTGTGGTGGTGGTGGTGGTGATGGGATGGCTGGTGTTGTCTGTGGTGGTGGTGGTGGGATGGATGTTGTCTGTGGTGGTGGTGGTGGGATGGATGTTGTCTGTGGTGGGGGTGGTGGTGGGATGGATGTTGTCTGTGGTGGTGGTGGTGGGATGGATGTTGTCTGTGGTGGTGGTGGTGGGATGGATGTTGTCTGTGGTGGTGGTGGTGGGATGGATGTTGTCTGTGGTGGTGGTGATGGGATGGATGTTGTCTGTGGTGGGGGAGGTGGTTGGATGGATGTTGTCTGTGGTGGTGGTGGTGGGATGGATGTTGTCTGTGGTGGTGGTGGTGGGATGGATGTTGTCTGTGGTGGTGGTGGTGGGATGGATGTTGTCTGTGGTGGTGGTGGTGGGATGGATGTTGTCTGTGGTGGTGGTGATGGGATGGATGTTGTCTGTGGTGGTAGTGGTGGTGGTGGGATGGCTGGTGTTGTCTGTGGTGGTGGTGGTGGGATGGATGTTGTCTGTGGTGGTGGGATGGCTGGTGTTGTCTGTGGTGGTGGTGGTGGTGGGATGGCTGGTGTTGTCTGTGGTGGTGGTGGTGGGATGGATGTTGTCTGTGGTGGTGGTGGTGGGATGGATGTTGTCTGTGGTGGTGGTGACGGTGGGATGGATGTTGTCTGTGGTGGTGGGATAGATGGAGTTATCTGTGGTGGTGGGATAGATGAAGTTATCTGTGGTGGTGGTGGTGGTGGTTGATGGATGTTGTCTGTGGTGGTGGGATAGATGGAGTTGTCTGTGGTGGTGGGATGGATGTTGTCTGTGGTGGTGGTGGTGGTGGTGGGATGGATGTTGTCTGTGGTGGTGGGATAGATGGAGTTGTCTGTGGTGGTGGGATAGATGAAGTTATCTGTGGTGGTGGTGGTGGGATGGATGTTGTCTGTGGTGGTGGTGGTGGTGGGATGGATGTTGTCTGTGGTGGTGGGATAGATGAAGTTATCTGTGGTGGTAGTGGTGGTGGGATGGATGGAGTTGTCTGTGGTGGTGGTGGTGGTGGTGGTGGTGAGATGGATGGAGTTGTCTGTGGTGATGTGTGAACGGATGAAGTTGGCTGAGGTGGTGGCGGGTCTGCTCTCTCTGGAACTGGGTCACATGGCACAATGTTCAAGATGAAAACTTATTGGTCCTGGGGCGTTGACATTGTAGAGGGGTCTTCAGTACTCCAACCTATATGGACATAAAGGAATACATGAAATTTCAGTAAGGGATAATGTAAAGTTTGGTGGTTGTCATGGAGAAATAAACCCTGAAAGTATGTATTGAATCCCTATGCAAAGCAGAGGAGGTTCATACATCCTGAAGAGGTTTATTTCTTGATAATAACAGACCAACTATACAATATCCTGCTTGTTACATGGCTTACGAGTGAAATAATTTGAAATAATGTTCTGAACAATGATCAAAATAGAATAAAAATACAACATAACAAGGTATTACAGGGCGCTTTTGTGTCACCGACTTGCAGTGCCACCAATACTAGCAGAGAGCTGTGACACCGGAGTCAGAGTATCTGAAAATGCAGGTTTGGGTTTCAGCCATGATGTGGAAGGAGTCTCTCCTATTTTTATAATCATATCTGTCAAAAACAAGGAGTTAAGGGTTACAGGGTGTGTCTGTTTGCATGTATGTTGCAGGGTCGCCACCAAGAGTAGCTTTGACACTGGGTCAGAGGCTCTGATCATACAGGTTTATTTTCCAGCCTAAGTGTGGCAGGGGCCTCTACCCTCCATGTAACAAGTTAAAATGCATTTACGGTATCTAACCTCACAGTTAGTCCGAGGCTGTTTAAGGATGGATAGAAATGAAGCATAAGGTAAATATTCTGCATAATTTCTCGTTCCTGTTCTCCTCTGACCTTAATTGCATCTTTATTACAGGCTTGACAATAGAGCAGCGGAACAGTAGTGTTCTGTTAAGAAATAAACCCATTGATGACTGACCAATCAGAGTTGAGTATTTAGGAGAGCTGTGTAATAAACACAAATAAATAAATGGAATAATACATGGAATTAATGTAAACACAAATAAAGTTTGGCAGCAGAATTCAGCAATATTTCAAGTCACATCAATATGCCCTACCCAATCAATCACAGTTTATCTCAGGTCTCCTGCACTTTTTCATATGAGATGAAAGATCTAAGATAATAAAAAAAAAGATAAAATGTTTTTTGTTGTCATTGCTGGGAGGTTACTGGACTGAAACACTCATGGAGGACATGTAAATTTCCCTAATTCTGTGTCTAGTTGTTTCTAATCTAAATGAAGACAGATCAGCTGCCCCCTTTCTTAAGCAGGGGGAAGGAAAAAACAGTGAATATATGTTTGAACAATGGACATCTATAATAGTAAACTTGGATCCAAAAAAATATTATTATTATCATCATTATTATTATTATTATTTATTTATTTATTTATTTATTTTTTACTAACCCTTCCAGCATTTCAAATTGCTGCTGCAATGACAAGAGCAAGCAACCTTTTTCTCAAATTCATAGTAGTTTCTGGGAGGAACTTCCCATTTGACATGTTAAAAATCATAAAACAAGACACAGTGGTTTCCTTACTTGAACAGCTGTCAATGCATAAAGAGAGCTGTGTTTGAAACTGGTTACAAATTAATTAGTAGAATCAAAACTTCGCAAAAGAGTCTACAATGTGCAAACATTATTTATTTTCCTGTCTTTGCTGTGTAGCTCATGCTATTTTCCCTTGGACCGTTATTATAAGACTATTTTACTTCTATACGCCTTTCCCACCTACCAGTGTTCAAAAGGGTTCCTAGGTCCTACTGCATTATCTGTTGAATTTAACAAGCCATGTGGTAAGAATTTGCATGTATGACAAAAAAAAAAAAAATTAAACAACAAATTTGGTTAGTCCTATTTAACCTGTGATGTTCAAACAAAATGAAAAAATCAGCGCCTGCTCACACATTTAAAAGTCTTTTATATATCTTTTTACTATTTTTAAACCTTTATATATTTGGTCTCAAGACATTTTTCTTGCCTGGCAAAGTCTTTAATATATTCTTAAATTTATAATAGGAATTTCAAATGAAAAATTTACTTTCAATACAGATATTGTCAAACAATTTGTCAACTATAGTCACTTTATACACCCCTCACATTTCTGCAAGTATTTCATATTTTTTCATGTGACAACTCCAAAGATATGACACTTTTATAAAATGTAAAGTAGTCAGTGTACAGCTTTTCTAACAGTGTAAATTTGCTGTCCCGTCAAAAAAACTCCATACTGGCCAAAGTGTCATTTGTTTGTATGGCTACTATTTTGTTTTTTTTTATCACTGCCTTAACTGTCTTGGGCATGGAGTTCACTTGAGTTCCACAGGTTGCCCCTGGAGGACAAAATAATAATAACAAAACATTTTCATTATTGTAATGTTAATAGACTAGATGTGAAGCAATGAATACCAGTTCCTTCATTACCCTATGTAAAAGCAATAAAGCAAAGATTTTGACACTATTAGTCAATATGTATGTTTGTGTATGTGTAAACTACATACCAAAATGGCTGCATCATCGAAGATGTGAGATTTCTGTAACCTATGTTTACCGCTAAGGTTTACTTTACCATAAACTTAAGGATAACATAAGGAGAAAAGGCTAATGAAATCAGAAGATCTAAACTCA
Organism: Halichoeres trimaculatus; assembly: GCF_033239565.1. Classification (NCBI taxonomy): domain Eukaryota; kingdom Metazoa; phylum Chordata; class Actinopteri; order Labriformes; family Labridae; genus Halichoeres; species Halichoeres trimaculatus. The sequence continues at coordinate 32,370,607 of NW_027437194.1, read as the reverse complement.
AAAAGAGGGAAATAAATAAGGTGGCAATACTTAATAAGGCACACAGACAGTAAATGAGGGTTTCAAAAAGTGTTCTTGTATTTTCAATATAAAATGAAAATAAAATAAAAAACAAGAGGAAAGACCTTTTTTTTCAAGTTCTTCAGTTCTTTCTGTTTAGTAAGTTCACTTCACTTTGTCAAATAAGGCACATTTCTTGTCATCAGTTGTTATGATTGTCCACCGGATTCAAAGTTCATAAAAAAAAAAAAAAAATGTTTTCTTCTTCAAGGATACGATCGTCCAAAAGCTAGAAAATAGTCTCTTTCAACTGAAAATCTTATCTGATGTGGTCCTTGTTTCACAGATAGATCCAATGTCCTCGTTTGTAGGCTTCAGCTCGCCATCCATCCACACCAGAAGGAAAAGGAAACTCAAAACATGGCCTGTATAAAAATAAGGCCAAACTTAAACACTCATAAGCATAATAAATTAACAAGTAAATTACATAAGTTAACAAATGATCAAATAAATAACAGTTAAATAAAACATTGATAAATGTACTCGTCCATCTTTTTTCTTTGTTCTCTATAGCCCCACACTGCGTATCACGCAGCTAGTTGCTCATTCATTCTCACACTCGCACATGGTAGCCAAACTTTTCTTAGCATTAGCTTTAACCCATCGATACGTTACCTACTTATACTCATTCATATAGCAACACACATACCAACAAATGAGTGTACACTGTATCAGATTCATGCCAGTTACTATAATTAACTTACCAAGTCCAATCAAAATATATTTTTAATACATCGGCTCGTCTCGTCCAGCACCACTCGGTAACGTATAAGTTCAGTTTTTCCACTTCTTCGTCTTTCTAAGTTCAGTTAGCACGTTTAAGTTCAAAATATAAGTTCAGTTAGCACGTTTATGTTTAGAGCATAAGTTCAGTTACTCCGCGTACTATTCAATAAGCTTTACTATGGATCAGACCTCAGATGATGCAATCTGGAGTCAAGTCGAGTCTCTCACACTATCAGCTGCGCCGTCTTATACCTTCACTTCCTGATTCACGCTGAATCCAGGAACGTGATAGGACAATTTACTTACCGCGAGATCTACAAATAACGCGAGATCTAATGTAGCATGAAAATTAATATGGAGTTGAAAAACAAAGTAAAACTATAGAACTGGCAGACTTTCAACAATGCACATTCACCTTTACAAAAGTATCTCAAATATAAAATAGTGACCGGGGTTACACACACCCCTCCTAAACCCATGCACGTCCCGTTGCATGTTTAACTAAACTACATGGATTTCAGGAGATTACTGGCTCTCATTAAGTGCATCAGCATAAGCTGAAGACAAGCTCTGAAGAAGGGTTTGTATAACCGAAACCAAAGGATTTCCTAACCTTGAATATTGCAGTCTCTCAGGTGGTAGTCTATTTCTACTTGATCGTCTGAGAGAAAGGTCACTGTCAGGTAAGTCATTTGATGTAGTCACAGGTTCAGCTTGAGTAGAACTTTCATCTTGAGTTACAGGGGTCTCATCCATCTCAGTTCCTCTTGATACATTGTTCTCCTCAGGATCAATCCTGTCATTCTCAGTAAGTTCATTGTCCTCCAAAGGTTCAGCTGGTGTCTCAGGCTGAGGGATTCCATACTTTGAAACAGACTCGGTCTCCACTGTAAATGTTAGAGGGCTGTTTGGTTTTGGAAACCAAATTCTAAAATCATCCTCTTCCATACAATCCTCCGGATCAGTTTCAGTTTCAGTTTCAATTTCATTTGGACAGTTCCTGGTTTTTGGTTTCTGGGTCGCAGGAGTAGTTTCCCTTTCCTCCTCCTTTGACATAGGAAGAAAACCACAGGGAAGGAGAAGATCTCTGTGTACTGTTCTGATTGGGCCTTCCTTACTCTCTGGCTTTACAGAGTAAACTGGAAGGGATCCTTCTCTCTTGACGACAACATAAATATCCTGTTCCCATTTGTCAGATAATTTGTGTTTTCCTCGAACTCTCACATTTCTCACAAGTACACGGTCTCCAACCTCCAGATCAGCTGTTGTTATTTTTTTTATCAAATCGGAGTTTATTCCTTTCTGCAGTTTTTGAAGCATTGCGTGCTGCAAGTTGATAGCTTTCCTCTAACCGAGTTTTGAGATTATCAACATACTGAGAATGAGATTTTGTGGGGCTTTCTTTGACAGGTAAACCAAAAGCTAGATCAACAGGAAGTCGAGGTGATCGTCCAAACATAAGTTCATAAGGGGTGAATCCCGTGACATCATTCCGAGTGCAATTGTAAGCATGAACCAAGGGCTTAACATATTCTTTCCATTTAGATTTTTGTTTAGCTTCCAGAGTTCCCAGCATGTTGAGCAGTGTACGATTGAATCTTTCAACAGGGTTGCTTCGTGGATGATATGGAGTAGTTCTTAGTTTTTTAATGCCAGCAACTTCACACAATTCTTTAATGAGCTTTGACTCGAAATCAGGACCTTGATCAGAATGTAGTTTTTCAGGGATACCATAATGAACAATGAAATTATCCCATAAACATCTGTCAACAGTCTTTGCTTTCTGATTCGGTGTTGGAATAGCAACAGCAAACTTTGTAAAATGGTCAGTTATAACTAAAATGTCTTTAGTGTTGCTGCTATCTGGTTCAAGGCTTAGGAAGTCCATACACACAAGTTCCAAAGGACGATTTGCTCTGATGTTGACTAAGGGGGCTGCTTTCTCAGGAAAAGCTTTTCTGCGAACACAGCGCTCACAAGTCTTTACTTTTGTTTCAACATCAGCTGCCATCTTGGGCCAATAAAATCTTGTTCGGACCAAGTCAAGAGTTCTCTCAATTCCCAAATGACCCATATCATTGTGTAAACTTTGCAGGACCATGGATCGTAACTCATGTGGAAGAACAAGCTGGTAAGTTGTTTGATTTTCACTGTTTCGTTTCCGATACAGAATTCCATTCCGTAACTCCAATCTGTTCCATTCCCTTAGTAAAAGCGAGAGTTCAGGAAGTTCCTTCCTCACTGTAGGAGCAATGGTGTTTCCAGTTTCTTTTTGAAGAATAATTTCTCTGAGACTGGGCTCAGCTCTTTGTTTCTCCTGGAGTTCAGAAGGAGAGAGTGAGGGAATGACAGGTAAGCCATGTTCACTTTCAGAGGCATAAAGAACAGGAACAGCATCAGTAGAGAGAGCAAGGGACTCTACCAGAGTAAAACACGGACTACTGACAGGATCATGGCTGGTCCTAATCAGAGAGCTTTGACAAATTGCATTCACAACCTCCGGGGAAACGACAGTCACAGAGTTTTCATCAGCGAGATGTTCTTGTATAAAACTGTCTATGCGATCTCTCTCTTTTTGGGACTGAGCATCACTTTGACTGATGTCATGAGGACGTCTTGAGAGACTATCAGCATCCATATTTTGTTTTCCAGCTCTGTACTGCAGTTTAAAAGAGTAAGTGGAAAGAGCAGCTAGCCACCTGTAGCTAGTAGCATCAAGCTTTGCAGAGGTGAGAATGTAGGTGAGAGGGTTACTGTCAGTTACAACAGTGAAGTCACTGCCATACAGGTAGTCATGAAATTTCTCTGTTACACTCCATTTTAATGCCAAGAACTTGAGTTTATGAGCAGGATAACGAGCTTCAGTGGAAGATAGTCCACGGGTCGCATAAGCAATTACTCTGAGTTGATCATCCTGTTGTTGATAAAGTGCTGCTCCCAATCCAGTGGTACTTGCATCAGTGTGTAAAATGTAGGGTTTTGTTGGATCTGCGAACCCAAGAACTGGAGCTGAGGTAAGTTTTTCAATAAGAGATTCAAATGCACACTGACATTCTGAAGTCCACCTATCACTGAATGGTTTTTTTAGGATCGAAGTAGTGGACGGAGTTTTCTTTGGCTTTACAACCTTTACGCAGAGGGGGATAACCACGGGTAAGTTCATTTAAAGGTTTTACCAGAGCAGAATAATCTTTGATAAATCTGCGGTAATATCCCGCAAATCCCAGGAACGATTTTAACTCTTTCAAGGTTTTTGGAATTGGCCATGTTTTCAAAGCATTTGTTTTCTCTGGATCAGTTTCAACACCATTTTCGGACACGACATGTCAGAGATAGCGGACAGAAGTTTGAAAAAACTTGCATTTCTCAGGAGATAATTTTAATCCAAACTCTCTGAGACGAGTGAGAACTTTCAGCAGTCTTTTTTCGTGTTCTTCCAGAGTTGGAGAAAAAACAATTAAATCATCCAGAAAAACTAAAACTTCCTTAAGATTCAGATCTCCCATGCATTTTTCCATGAGTCTTTGAAAAGTGCTTGGTGCATTTGTTATTCCTTGTGGCATTCTGTTGAATTCCCAGAATCCAAGTGGAGTGACAAAAGCAGTTTTAGCTTTATCAGCTTCGTTCATCTCGATCTGGTAGTAACCAGACTTGAGATCTAAAACAGAGAACCATTTAGATCCGTGAAGGGCAGAGAGAGTTTCTTCAAGGTTGGGCAGTGCATAAGCATCTTTGATGGTTTGCATATTTAGCTTTCTGAAATCAATGCACAACCTGACATCACTGTTGCGTTTTCTCACGACTACAATGGGAGATGAGAAAGGAGACTCTGATTCTCTTATAACACCAGTTTGCAGAAGCTCATTTAGATGATTTCGGACTGCTTCTATGTCATTTGGATGTATAGGTCTGGCACGATGCTTGAAGGGAGTTTCATCATGCAATTTGATGTGATGTTTAACTTTATCCGTACATCCAAAATCCAAGTCATGGTGTGAAAACACATCTGCCATTTGTAGAAGTTTGTCAGTAATGCGAGATTTCCACTCTGCTGGAATGGGAGATTCTCCAAAGTTGAAGTTCAAATCATGTTTTTTTCTGTCCTCTGCAGGAGCTTTTACACTGTGTTGTGAAATAACACTATGAAAGGAACCCAGTTCAGCAATGACACAGCATGATGGAAGAAAGACATCTTGATCTGTCTCATTTGCAAGGACAACAGGAACTTTAAAAGGAGCTTTAGCTGGAAGAGTGATGAGACAACTTTGTACACATAACCCACCAGGCAGAGGTGAGTTTGTGGGATGCTCCACTTCTGCAGATCGGTCTGTCAGAAAGGGATCAACTCGAGCTGTGCCTTGCAGTAGCACACGATGCCCTGCAGGGATGAGGGTTGGAGCATGACTCATCATCCTTACAACTCCAATAGTACCAGTATGATTCCTTTGGTGTCTCAGTTCAAGGATTTTTAACAGTGCTTTGTATCCATACAGACTGGGTTGATGGTTTGGCTTGTGGATGAGATATTCATCATACAGGATATCAAGAGTGTTAGTTCCAATAAGGACTTGAGAAGGTGTGTCGGGATGCACATCAGGAACTACAAGAGCAAGCGTTGGTACTTCGAATTCAGACCCAAGGAAATCACAGGAGAATGTCACAGCTACTTCAACATATCCTAGATATGGAACAACTTGACCAGCAGCACCTTCAATTTCAAGAAGATCTTCAAGCGGGTGGATTGGTTTGTCTGACAGATTCTGTTTATAGAAAGATACAGGAATTGTGGTGACTTGTGAACCACTATCCAGCAGACAATGGCTGTTAATGCCAGCTATGCTAACATTTGCGGTGCATTTTGATCCGACCAACCCTTTTGGAAGTCGCCCCACCAGCTTCTTGCCCTTAGCATGGTCAGCTTGAACATTCTGGTCTTTATTTTTAACAGCAGGACATGATTTGACGGACACAGTCCCCGTTCGTCCTTTAACAGGAACTGCCTTTAGTTTAAAGGGTTCTTTGAAGCTGCAGGATTTTGACTTTCCCATTTTTGACATTTTAAGTTGTACTGTCTCCTTTTTTCTGCTACCAGCATGGGGTTTGGATTATTTCCACACTGTGGTCTAATATGGCCATCCTCACCACACTGGAAACAATAACCTGGTTGAGGTTTTGAAGGTGTCGCTGCTGGTTTCTTCCAAGATGTTTGAAATTTTTGCATGGGTTTGGTTGGTTTTCTCTCTTCCACTGATTTATGTGTAGATGACTGTTTGGAAGGAAACAGGGTTGACGATTTCTTTTGTTGAGCAGTTAGTGTGTTCAGCTGCTTTTGGATATCTGCTACTTGCTGTGTGAGAGCAAGAACATCGCGAAGACCTTTCACTTCATTACTGTTAGCAACTTGAGAGTGGGTTGTTACTTTCTGCTTTGCCGCACCAAGATGTTGTTTCATTCTCAGACTTTTTGCTGCTTCTCGATCCTCTTCGGTGCGCAGTAACAAGAGCAACTCAGCAAAGGAGGGAGGATTAAGTTTCTTTTGTTTGAGCTGGAGTTCTGATATTAATGAATTGTCCCAGCACCCACGGCAGAACTGATTTAACAGGTGTTTACTTGCATCCTTTCCAGAAATTCCTCCTCTTTTCACAGTTATATTCAACGCTACATGGAGACGCTGCAGGAAAGCAGAAGGTTTCTCACCTGCATCTTGAAATGTATCCATGAATTTGGCAAACAGCTCATCTCCATCTTGTACTGTTCCAAAAGCTGAATCAAGTTGCTGCAGATAGATCTTGGGCAGAGTGTCAGGGCTTAGATGTTTTACCACATCAGCAGCTGGAGGTAGAAGGCTCTCAAGGATCTTTCTTGACCGCTGGAGGTCAGAAATAGAAGGATCATTCATTATCAGGTCAACACTGGAACGCCATGTATCATAATCTGCTTCTTGGGAAGGTCTTGGAACTTTACCAGAAAACACTCTGTCTGTGAGCGACATGCATTGAGCTTTCTTCACCCTTTACAATATGCTCTACAACGTAGCGTTGTATTTCAGGAGGATTCACATCAAAAGACGCTGCGTGTGAAGCAGTACCTTGATCCCCTGATACAGCTGATGGGAATGTCATTGGCCTGTGAATCTTGACAGGAGTGGGAGGAGAAGTTTTCTGAACCATGGGCAGCTGCATTTCCTCGTCTGAAGGTTGTCCATCCTCTTCATCTGGACCCAATTCCTTTATGGACTGTCCGATTTGAGACATCATTTCCTTCAACACTCGAGCATAGTCTTTACCAGTCAGGTGAGCAAGTTGTTTTAAGTCAGAGAGATAAGACTGTGTCTTTGTACTACCTACCCTGTCAGTTAAAATTTTAGCTAGGCAGCTTATTTCATAAGTCACTGTCTGATCTTCAGATGTGTAACTATAAGGCAATAATGGCTCAAGAGTTAAAAGAGCATTTCCTGAACTAAATTCAACAACTAAATTTTTGTGAAACTCTGAGGAAACCTCTTTAACCACTTCTAACCGATTTATAGACCCATACTGCTTCAGAAAATCAATCACTTCATCATCTTTTTCTGTGTCTGTTACCCCCTTAACTAAAACAGCATTTGGGATTTTGATACCCAGCTTCTCAAAGACATCCATGTTTAACAAAACAAGGCGTTATTAAATATTGCACACACAATCCCTCCTGGCTAGCTCGCCAAAATAATGTAACCTATGTTTACCGCTAAGGTTTACTTTACCATAAACTTAAGGATAACATAAGGAGAAAAGGCTAATGAAATCAGAAGATCTAAACTCAAAAAGAGGGAAATAAATAAGGTGGCAATACTTAATAAGGCACACAGACAGTAAATGAGGGTTTCAAAAAGTGTTCTTGTATTTTCAATATAAAATGAAAATAAAATAAAAAACAAGAGGAAAGACCTTTTTTTTTCAAGTTCTTCAGTTCTTTCTGTTTAGTAAGTTCACTTCACTTTGTCAATCCACAAAAGGTTTAAATAAGGCACATTTCTTGTCATCAGTTGTTATGATTGTCCACCGGATTCAAAGTTCATAAAAAAAAAAAAAAAATGTTTTCTTCTTCAAGGATACGATCGTCCAAAAGCTAGAAAATAGTCTCTTTCAACTGAAAATCTTATCTGATGTGGTCCTTGTTTCACAGATAGATCCAATGTCCTCGTTTGTAGGCTTCAGCTCGCCATCCATCCACACCAGAAGGAAAAGGAAACTCAAAACATGGCCTGTATAAAAATAAGGCCAAACTTAAACACTCATAAGCATAATAAATTAACAAGTAAATTACATAAGTTAACAAATGATCAAATAAATAACAGTTAAATAAAACATTGATAAATGTACTCGTCCATCTTTTTTCTTTGTTCTCTATAGCCCCACACTGCGTATCACGCAGCTAGTTGCTCATTCATTCTCACACTCGCACATGGTAGCCAAACTTTTCTTAGCATTAGCTTTAACCCATCGATACGTTACCTACTTATACTCATTCATATAGCAACACACATACCAACAAATGAGTGTACACTGTATCAGATTCATGCCAGTTACTATAATTAACTTACCAAGTCCAATCAAAATATATTTTTAATACATCGGCTCGTCTCGTCCAGCACCACTCGGTAACGTATAAGTTCAGTTTTTCCACTTCTTCGTCTTTCTAAGTTCAGTTAGCACGTTTAAGTTCAAAATATAAGTTCAGTAAGCACGTTTATGTTTAGAGCATAAGTTCAGTTACTCCGCGTACTATTCAATAAGCTTTACTATGGATCAGACCTCAGATGATGCAATCTGGAGTCAAGTCGAGTCTCTCACACTATCAGCTGCGCCGTCTTATACCTTCACTTCCTGATTCACGCTGAATCCAGGAACGTGATAGGACAATTTACTTACCGCGAGATCTACAAATAACGCGAGATCTAATGTAGCACGAAAATTAATATGGAGTTGAAAAACAAAGTAAAACTATAGAACTGGCAGACTTTCAACAATGCACATTCACCTTTACAAAAGTATCTCAAATATAAAATAGTGACCTGGGTTACATTTCACATTATTTTTTTTAACTGATGCGCACCACTCACTGGCCTTCTGATTAAACTTTTCAAGTTTTCTTTGCCTCCTTAAATTTTGAGGTTGCGGGGCTTTGCACAAATTGCAAACCTTGCAACCATTATAATTTTTTTCCCCACAGTTAGGGCAGGTCTTTTTTAAGGACCCCCCAGGCATTGTGCACAAACACTAACAAACACTAACATGTATAAACAAACAAACAAACACAAATACAACCACAAACACAATAATACAGACAAAAAATAAAAACAATACAAATTGGCTCTTAAAAGTGCCGTTGGTTTCGGTGTGTGTGTTGTGTTTGTAAATGTAAATGTTGCAATGAAGCTGCAAAAAAGAGAGAGAGAAAACAGTATTAGAGAGGTTTGCAAATAAGGGATCATTCATCATTTTCCCAGGCCAAATGTATTTTAAAAACAAAACAATCCTTACTGTATTCATCAGACAGCATACAGTATTCACACTGAGAAAAGCAAGTACCCACACAAGTAAGCCATCTGTAGTTATTACTTTCCTCACTGTAATCTCTTCTCTTTGTTATTTGTGACTTTGAGCAACCTCTCTACAGTGTCATAAATGGAAAATTGGGTGAGTCCCCGCTAAATAATCAAATCCACTGGAAAGAATCCAGGGCCACTTACATCTAAGCTGTTACAGGTCTACATTTTTGCAAATTACACCACATTATTATGTTTGAGGGAAGTCTGCCATCTTCTCTGCTTCTGCTGCTGTGTAATATCACATCCATGCCTTGCTGTAGAAAATACTTGGATTTTTTAAATATCCCTCTAGCACCAGGGAATTTTCTCTTTTTTAATGTAATGGGCAGTAGGTAGGCTGTTGTCGTTTTGAGGCTAAATGTGAAGTTTTATGAATCAACCAGAAGATGAATATTGGTCCTTGATGCATTCATGGACACTTGGGAATAATGTTTACTTCTAGTCCATATAAAAAACGGTTCAGTAAAATAAATGATGCTTTAAAAATTCTGTCACAGCGTTTCATCAACGATACTTTACGTCTATGAATGGTGACGTCAATGAAAACATAGCGGTGAAGTTACTGTAAACTTAACTAAGCTAAGCTAAGATTTTCAGCAAACTCAAACTGAGCTCCACAGTTAAAACACTTCAAACACGTTGCTAAAACTGAAGAAATAGATTTGTATAAGTGTGTTTTGAATAAATAAACAACCTTTAGGCACCTTATTTGGCGAGAGTAATAAGGTAAGTACTATATTACTCACTGTGGCTCAGGAGAGTGACAGGGCTGGACGGCGTAAAGCGGAAATCTCCGTTGCCCTGGTAACGGCGAACATTTCAGGTGAGACAAAAAAACAAAGGGAATAAAATGAAAAGTAAAAACAAAACATCTGCACTTCCAGGATAAGCCTCAAGAAAAAAAGAAACAGGAAGAAAAAGACGAAAAAGAAATAAGTAAATTAAAAAAGAAATTACACTTCCTGGATCAGCATCCGTGGATCCATCACGAAACGGTTTGCGTGATCATCTCACGGAATTTGGACGTGTTTCCGTGTAGAGCTCAAGGAATTTATGAGGATGAAATTATCCTTTGGGGGATACGCCGGCGTTACCAAGGCGACAGGCAAAGCCGGTGTTTTTCAGATTTGAAAAAAGAAAAGAAAATTTCACTCATTGAATTAAAAATGAAAATTTAATGTGGAAAACAAAAAGGACATTTTAGTTACTAAAGCCGCGTTTCCACCAAGCAGTCCGGGTCGGTTCGTCTCGGTACGATGCGCTTTTAGCTGTGTTTCCACAGACTCATCCCGGGACGGATCCCTAAAAACCGAGACGAGCCGTCCCACTTTTTTGGGACCCTTTCGTATGGGTGCCAGACTGAACCAATCCGCTCTCGGGAGGTGGAGCAACAACACTGCAGACGGTTGATTGGTCAAAAGAATCGTCACTTACCCCGACAGTGGCTGCATTTCTCCTGGCGGCACACAGACTTCTCTGAAACGAAGCTTGATTGCACTTTGTAACAGAGAGTTTCATGAAAATCACAGAGAGGACGAAATGCTGCATGTCTTCCATCCGTGCTCTTTGTTTACTGTGTCGCGTTTTCTTCTTTGTTGGATTTAATTGCGGGGTAAGCTGCTACGGCTTCGCGCTATTGTTTACCAGCTGTGGCTTCTGGCATGCGGCTTACACGCCGCCCACCACGAGAGGGCACAGTTTGCTGTGGAAACGCAAACGGGATCAGGATTAACTGTCCCAAACCGTACTGAACCGACCCGTACTGCTTGGTGGAAACGCAGCTTAAGAAAGTATGATGAAAGCTCAGTTTGTTTTATTTGTATTTGCTGGTCACAGATAAACAGGAGGATTATGGGTAATGTAGTGCTTTCTCGTGAAATGACATTGACAATAAAATGTGTTTTCTTAAACTAAAGTTGATATTACATGGGGCTTTTGGACTCGACAGAAGCACATACCATCGTTACACAGTCTGCCTTGGATGGTTGCAGCATTATGACTAATAATCCGATCTTTCTTAACAATATCGATTTGTCTACATTTGCACTTCCTGGATCTGAAACACCACCCACAGCGTGACGTTTTTAAAGCTTTAAATTCGTGCATCAACCACGACACGGTTTGCGTGGCCATCTCACGGAATGTGGACTCATTGGCTTTCAGAGGAGACTGTATCCGTGTAGGACTCACGTAATTTTAACACATTACGTGAAAAGAGCACGGAATCTGATACCAGGTGTTCGTGGTCATTTCACGCATTTCTGTGAGATCAGGTTGCTCTCTGCAGAGTCACTGCATTCAGTCTGAAAGAGAGGGCAAACATGATGACTCAAAGCTGAAAGCGCTCTCTGCTGACCTTCATTCACTGAGCCCTTGGTCCTGCTGTCTGCTTGTGTTGTCACTCAGACGTGAACTGTGCTGTACTGTATAGATAGCAGCAATGACTGCATGCATCCAAAGGCTTGCATCAGGGTGTGGGTGTTGTGGGTCTGTCATGTCAGTTTTGTAAAGTAGAAGCTAGATGAGGCCGCTGAAACAGGGAGCTACTCTGAGTGTGTTTGTGGAGGAGTGGTTGGGGTTTTTTTGAGGAATGAGAGCACACACAGGCAGACACAGAGATAAAGAGAGCGCTAATTCAATGAAGGACTTAGATAACAAGCTGAACACAATCAGAGGTGGTTAAACGAGCCGGAGTGTGGCCACGCCGTAATCTCAGAACAAGAGGAAGTCAGGCAGATAAAAAGCAGCTCCACAGATAGAGCTCATTTGGGGTTTCTCTCTGTCCTTCTCTCCCTCTGTCCATCTCTATCCATCCCCTCTGAGCTCTTCTGCCTCTTCACTGGATCACACAGCTGCTCCACAGCTTTAGGCTCGTTGGAGGAGCTGACACGCTGCACACTCAGCACAAGATGCTAGGACTTCAGGTGGGAGACGGAGCTGAAATGGACATTTATAATCACAGCTTTTCTTTCAAACCATGAATGTGCTGGACTTAGAATCAGAGGAGCTGTTAGGAGAGAGGAATCTTCCCCAGCTCCTTCTTATCACCATCATCAGTGTCTTGAGATAACATTAGTTATGATTTGGCGCTATATAAATAAGGACTGATTGATTGATTGATTGACCGATTGATTACCTTCATCCCTCACCTCTCATTTCCACTGGAGCTGTTGGAAAAGAGCTGCTGAAAACTGAAGCTCACCTGCTGCTTTCCTCCACCCTCATGGTTAGTCATTTTCACTTCCTGTCTCTTCATCTCACCCCTCTTCAACGCTCAGTATCTGAGTGGTCCAAACTAGGAGGTGTTGGTGGGACTTTGAAGGGGCGGGTCAAAGGAAAGAACACGTAAACTGTTATTTATTTATTTACAGTCACTGCACTCTAATTTTCTACTCATTCACTCCATATCTACTTCATTTATCATAATTGCATATGTAACCAAGTAAGGACGGGGAGGGAGCTCTAGTGCTAGGGGGGTTTTGCCCAACAACGCCACCTTGGGACTCTCACCCAAAGAGTAACAGATATTCTGTTTTTCTACTAGCCCTCCAACAGATGGTTTCCCCTTTTAGCACACAGGTAAGTTCCACAAATGAATACAAAGGAGAGTAGATTTGTTAGAAAAATTTAAATACAACTTTATTTTATTTCACAATAGATAAATAGTTCTTTTAAAAATAAAGATTTATAAAATTACAACAACAATAAATGGCACTGTAGCAACACTCAGGGACGCCCCAGCACAGAGACACCGAACAGTGCAGGACAGACTTGTCAAGCTAAAAAAAAAAAAAGATTCACAACACCTCTAAAGGCAAATAGAAATGTGCTGTAACTCACACGAAACTCAAACAAAACAAAATGCCTGACTTTACAAAGTGCCTGGGCCCCTACGGTCCCCCCAACCCAGAATGAACACTAAATACTACCCAGCAGCATCTATGAACTGTGTCTGAGTTCACACTGTTACTGAGCGGCGTCTTTCTGCAGAGTGTTACTGAGCAGCATCCTTCTGCAGACTGTTACTGAGCGGCTTCTTTCTTACACTCTTACTGAGCGGCGTCTTTCTACACTCTGTTACTGAGCGGCGTCTTTCTACACTCTGTTACTGAGCGGCGTCTTTCTACACTCTGTTACTGAGCGGCGTCTTTCTTACACTCTGTTACTGAGCGGCGTCTTTCTACACTCTGTTACTGAGCGGCATCATTCTTACACTCTGTTACTGAGCGGCTTCTTTCTACAATCTGTTTCTAAAGGGCATCTTTCTACACTCTGTTACTGAGCGGCATCTTTCTACACTCAGTTACTGAGCAGCGTCTTTCTACACTCTGTTACTGAGCGGCGTCTTTCTACAATCTGTTACTGAGTGGCATCTTTCTACAATCTGTTACTAAAGGGCATCTTTTTACAATCTGTTACTAAGCGGCGTCTTTCTTACACTCTGTTACTGAGCGGCGTCTTTCTACACTCTGTTACTGAGCGGCGTCTTTCTACACTCTGTTACTGAGGGGCGTCTTTCTACACTCTGTTACTGAGCGGCATCCTTCTGCAGACTGTTACTGAGCGGCGTCTTTCTACACTCTGTTACTGAGCGGCATCTTTCTACACTCTGTTACTGAGCGGCGTCTTTCTTACAATTTGATACTGAGCGGCGTCTTTCTACACTCTGTTACTGAGCAGCGTCTTTCTACACTGTTACTGAGCGGCGTCTTTCTACAATCTGTTACTGAGCGGCGTCTTTCTACACTCTGTTACTGAGCGGCGTCTTTCTACACTCTGTTACTGAGCGGCGTCTTTCTACAATCTGTTACTGAGCGGCGTCTTTCTACACTCTGTTACTGAGCAGCGTCTTTCTACACTGTTACTGAGCGGCGTCTTTCTACAATCTGTTACTGAGCGGCGTCTTTCTACACTCTGTTACTGAGCGGCGTCTTTCTACACTCTGTTACTGAGCGGCGTCTTTCTACAATCTGTTACTGAGCGGCGTCTTTCTACACTCTGTTACTGAGCAGCGTCTTTCTACACTCTGTTACTGAGCAGCGTCTTTCTACACTCTGTTACTGAGCGGCGTCTTTCTACACTCTGTTACTTAGCGGCGTCTTTCTACACTCTGTTACTGAGCGGCATCCTTCTGCAGACTGTTACTGAGCGGCGTCTTTCTACACTCTTACTGAGCAGCATCTTTCTTACAATTTGATACTGAGCAGCGTCTTTCTACACTCTGTTACTTAGCGGCGTCTTTCTACACTCTGTTACTGAGCGGCGTCTTTCTACACTCTGTTACTGAGCGGCGTCTTTCTTACACTCTGTTACTGAGCGGCGTCTTTCTACACTCTGTTACTGAGCGGCATCTTTCTTACACTCTGTTACTGAGCGGCGTCTTTCTACACTCTGTTACTGAGCGGCGTCTTTCTACACTCTGTTACTGAGCGGCGTCTTTCTACACACTGTAACTGAGCGGCGTCTTTCTACACACTGTTACTGAGCGGCAACCTTCTGCAGACTGTTACTGAGCGGCGTCTTTCTACACTCTGTTACTGAGCGGCGTCTTTCTACACTCTGTTACTGAGCGGCATCTTTCTACACACTGTAACTGAGCGGCGTCTTTCTACACACTGTTACTGAGCGGCAACCTTCTGCAGACTGTTACTGAGCGGCGTCTTTCTACACACTGTTACTGAGCGGCGTCTTTCTACACTGTTACTGAGCGGCGTCTTTCTACACTCTGTTACTGAGCGGCATCTTTCTACACACTGTAACTGAGCGGCGTCTTTCTACACACTGTTACTGAGCGGCAACCTTCTGCAGACTGTTACTGAGTGGCGTCTTTCTACACACTGTTACTAAGCGGCGTCTTTCTACAATCTGTTACTAAGCGGCGTCTTTCTACAATCTGTTAATAAGCAGCGTCTCTCTACACTCTGTTACTAAGCGGCGTCTTTCTACACTCTGTTACTGAGCGGCGTCTTTCTACACTCTGTAACTGAGCGGCGTCTTTCTACACTCTCTTACTGAGCGGCGTCTTTCTACACTCTGTTACTGAGCGGCGTCTTTCTTACAATTTGATACTGAGCAGCGTCTTTCTACACTCTGTTACTGAGCAGCGTCTTTCTACAATCTGTTACTGAGCAGCGTCTTTCTACACTCTGTTACTGAGCGGCATCTTTTTACAATTTGTTTTCAAGCAGCGTCTTTCTTACAATTTGATACTGAGCAGCGTCTTTCTACAATATGTTTTTAAGCGGCGTCTTTCTTACACTCTGTTACTGAGCGGCGTCTTTCTACACTCTGTTACTGAGCGGCATCTTTCTACACTCAGTTACTGAGCAGCGTCTTTCTACACTCTGTTACTGAGCGGCGTCTTTCTACAATCTGTTACTGAGTGGCGTCTTTCTACAATCTGTTACTGAGCGGCATCTTTCTACACTCTGTTACTGAGCGGCGTCTTTCTACAATCTGTTACTGAGCGGCGTCTTTCTACACTCTGTTACTGAGCAGCGTCTTTTTACACTCTGTTACTGAGTGGCGACTTTCTTACAATTTGATACTGAGCAGCGTCTTTCTACACTCTGTAACTGAGCGGCATCTTTCTACACTCTGTTACTGAGCAGCGTCTTTCTACACTCTTTTACTGAGCAGCGTCTTTCTACACTCTGTTACTGAGCGGCGTCTTTCTACACACTGTTACTGAGCGGCGTCTTTCTACACTCTGTTACTGAGCAGCGTCTTTCTACAATCTGTTACTGAGCGCATCGGTCTACACTCTGTTACTGAGCGGCGTCTTTCTACACTCTGTTACTGAGCGGCATCTTTCTACACTCTGTTACTGAGTGGCGACTTTCTTACAATTTGATACTGAGCAGCGTCTTTCTACAATCTGTTACTGAGGGGCATCTTTCTACACTCTGTTACTGAGCGGCGTCTTTCTACACTCTGTTACTGAGCGGCGTCTTTCTACACTCTGTTACTGAGCGGCGTCTTTCTGCAGACTGTTACTGAGCGACGTCTTTCTACACACTGTTACTGAGCGGCGTCTTTCTACACTCTGTTACTGAGCGGCATCTTTCTAAAATCTGTAACTGAGCGGCGTCTTTCTACAATCTGTTACTGAGCGGCGTCTTTCTACACTCTGTTACTGAGCAGCGTCTTTCTACACTCTGTTACTAAGCGGCATCTTTCTACAATCTGTTACTGAGCAGCGTCTTTCTACACTCTGTTACTGAGCGGCGTCTTCTACACTCTGTTACTGAGCAGCGTCTTTTTACACTCTGTAACTGAGCGCCATCCTTCTGCAGACTGTTACTGAGCAGCTTCTTTCCACACACTGTTACTGAGCGGCGTCTTTCTACACTCTTACTGAGCAGCGTCTTTCTTACAATTTGATACTGAGCAGGGTCTTTCTACACTCTGTTACTGAGCGGCATCTTTCTACACTCTGTTACTGAGCGGCGTCTTTCTACACTCTGTTACTGAGCAGCGTCTTTCTACACTCTGTTACTAAGCGGCATCTTTCTACAATCTGTTACTAAAGGGCATCTTTCTACAATCTGTTACTAAAGGGCATCTTTTTACAATCTGTTACTAAGCGGCGTCTTTCTTACACTCTGTTACTGAGCGGCGTCTTTCTACACTCTGTTACTGAGCGGCGTCTTTCTACACTCTGTTACTGAGGGGCGTCTTTCTATACTCTGTTACTGAGCGGCATCCTTCTGCAGACTGTTACTGAGCGGCGTCTTTCTACACTCTGTTACTGAGCGGCATCTTTCTACACTCTGTTACTGAGCGGCGTCTTTCTTACAATTTGATACTGAGCGGCGTCTTTCTACACTCTGTTACTGAGCAGCGTCTTTCTACACTGTTACTGAGCGGCGTCTTTCTACAATCTGTTACTGAGCGGCGTCTTTCTACACTCTGTTACTGAGCGGCGTCTTTCTACACTCTGTTACTGAGCGGCGTCTTTCTACAATCTGTTACTGAGCAGCGTCTTTCTACACTCTGTTACTGAGCAGCGTCTTTCTACACTCTGTTACTGAGCAGCGTCTTTCTACACTCTGTTACTGAGCGGCGTCTTTCTTACAATTTGATACTGAGCAGCGTCTTTCTACACTCTGTTACTGAGCGGCATCTTTCTACAGTCTTTAACTAAGTGGCGTCTTTCTACACTCTGTTACTAAGCGGCGTCTTTCTACACTCTGTTACTGAGCGGCGTCTTTCTACACTCTGTTACTGAGCGGCGTCTTTCTACACTCTGTTACTGAGCGGCATCCTTCTGCAGACTGTTACTGAGCGGCGTCTTTCTACACTCTTACTGAGCAGCATCTTTCTTACAATTTGATACTGAGCAGCGTCTTTCTACACTCTGTTACTTAGCGGCGTCTTTCTACACTCTGTTACTGAGCGGCGTCTTCTACACTCTGTTACTCAGCAGCGTCTTTTTACACTCTGTAACTGAGCAGCGTCTTTCTACACTCTGTTACTAAGCGGCATCTTTCTACAATCTGTTACTGAGCAACGTCTTTCTACACTCTGTTACTGAGCGGCGTCTTTCTACACTCTGTTACTGAGCGGCGTCTTTCTACACTCTGTTACTGAGCAGCGTCTTTCTACACTCTGTTACTAAGCGGCATCTTTCTACAATCTGTTACTGAGCAGCGTCTTTCTACACTCTGTTACTGAGCGGCGTCTTCTACACTCTGTTACTGAGCAGCGTCTTTTTACACTCTGTAACTGAGCGCCATCCTTCTGCAGACTGTTACTGAGCAGCTTCTTTCCACACACTGTTACTGAGCGGCGTCTTTCTACACTCTTACTGAGCAGCTTCTTTCTTACAATTTGATACTGAGCAGCGTCTTTCTACACTCTGTTACTGAGCGGCGTCTTTCTACACTCTGTTACTGAGCGGCGTCTTTCTACACTCTGTTACTGAGCAGCGTCTTTCTACACTCTGTTACTAAGCGGCATCTTTCTACAATCTGTTACTAAAGGGCATCTTTCTACAATCTGTTACTAAAGGGCATCTTTTTACAATCTGTTACTAAGCGGCGTCTTTCTTACACTCTGTTACTGAGCGGCGTCTTTCTACACTCTGTTACTGAGCGGCGTCTTTCTACACTCTGTTACTGAGGGGCGTCTTTCTACACTCTGTTACTGAGCGGCATCCTTCTGCAGACTGTTACTGAGCGGCGTCTTTCTACACTCTGTTACTGAGCGGCATCTTTCTACACTCTGTTACTGAGCGGCGTCTTTCTTACAATTTGATACTGAGCGGCGTCTTTCTACACTCTGTTACTGAGCAGCGTCTTTCTACACTGTTACTGAGCGGCGTCTTTCTACAATCTGTTACTGAGCGGCGTCTTTCTACACTCTGTTACTGAGCGGCGTCTTTCTACACTCTGTTACTGAGCTGCGTCTTTCTACAATCTGTTACTGAGCGGCGTCTTTCTACACTCTGTTACTGAGCAGCGTCTTTCTACACTCTGTTACTGAGCAGCGTCTTTCTACACTCTGTTACTGAGCGGCGTCTTTCTTACAATTTGATACTGAGCAGCGTCTTTCTACACTCTGTTACTGAGCGGCATCTTTCTACAGTCTTTAACTAAGTGGCGTCTTTCTACAATCTGTTTCTAAGCAGCGTCTTTCTACACTCTGTTACTGAGCGGCGTCTTTCTACACTCTGTTACTGAGGGGCGTCTTTCTACAATCTGATTCTGAGCAGCGTCTTTCTACACTCTGTTACTGAGCGGCGTCTTTCTTACAATCTGTTACTGAGCGGCGTCTGTCTACACTCTGTTACTTAGCAGCGTCTTTCTACACTCTGTTACTGAGCAGCGTCTTTCTACACTCTGTTACTGAGCGGCGTCTTTCTACACTCTGTTACTGAGCGGCGTCTTTCTACACTCTGTTACTGAGCAGTGTCTTTCTACACTCTGTAACTGAGCAGCGTCTTTCTACACTCTGTTACTGAGCAGCGTCTTTCTTACACTCTGTTACTGAGCAGTGTCTTTCTACACTCTGTTACTGAGCAGCGTCTTTTTACAATCTGTTACTGAGCGGCGTCTTTCTACACTCTGTTACTGAGCGGCGTCTTTCTACACTCTGTTACTGAGCGGCGTCTTTCTACACTCTGTTACTGAGCAGTGTCTTTCTACACTCTGTAACTGAGCAGCGTCTTTCTACACTCTGTTACTGAGCAGCGTCTTTCTTACACTCTGTTACTAAGTGGCATCTTTTACAATTTGTTTTCAAGCGGCGTCTGTCTACACTCTGTTACTGAGCGGCGTCTTTCTACACTCTGTTACTGACAACGTCTTTCTACACTCTGTAACTGAGCAGTGTCTTTCTACACTCTGTTACTGAGCGGCGTCTTTCTACACTCTGTTACTGAGCGGCGTCTTTCTTACAATTTGATACTTAGCGGTGCTTTTTACACTCTGTTACTGAGCGGCGTCTTTCTACACTCTGTTACTGAGCGGCGTCTTTCTACACTCTGTTACTGAGTAGTGTCTTTCTACACTCTGTTACTAAGCGGCGTCTTTCTCATAGGCGCAAATCCCGGGGGGGACGCAGGGGTCATGTCCCCCCCTTCCATAAAGTTGTCCCCCCTAAAAAATCCCGTTGTAATTAATTTTCTTATAGTAACGTTTTTTTTTTTCAATGGTGTAATACAAGTCATGCTACTTAAAACACAATGATTGACTAGTTTAACTATTGAAAGAAAACACACACACCCCTCCCCGCGCGATTCTCGCAGTGGTTTGATCCAATCTATTTCTCCCTGCACGGATGCTGCAGCCGCGCACACACGCGCACACAAATAAACGCAAACAGACAGAGCGGAGGGTCTCGGTCAAGTAAGTAGGTTTCACTGAAAGACTTATCAATCATAACTTCACTTGTTAAACAGACACACAGAGAAAATTAAAAGCAAATGTCAACTCCTTTTTCCGAAGTCTGACAGTATGCTTTAAAAAAAAAAAAGACGCTGATTAAGCTTTCCATCCGATGTGGTGCGCACACACAGACACAGACTACAGAGCGCCAAGGATCGTGATTAAGTGCATTAAAACACTGAACTATTTATAAGTTAATTATCACACCGTTTGTTGCTGGCTGGCAAAAAGTCTCTGCTCTATGATGCAAAGAAGGCTGTGACAGATAAGACAGACAGGTGACATGCTGACATCCTCGTCCTCTCATTTATGACACAAATATTAAAACTATTTAAGATGCCTCTAGTGAGATTTATGAATTCATAGATGAAGCCATTATTTATTAAAGTCTTATGTTCTATTCTAGATTTATTGATTTAAAAATAAAGTAGTTATGACTTTGACTTAGATCTTGAATAGATCCAGTTTCTAATTCCATTCTGACTGTTAATTTTAACCCCTTATTGTCCTCCAATTAAAATCAACACTTTTTTCATTAATTTGTATATAAAATACTAATTATTGAGTTCATAGTGTTGTGGACGTGTTGCTTCCACATTCATGCCAAACCATTTTTTCATGAACTAAAGGAAAATTAAATCTCAGCTGATTATCCATAGTTGGGACTAGTCACTGTTAAATATCACAATATAAAACAACACAGCAAAAATTACAGCATTTATTTTTATGTCCCCCCCTAAGAATCAGTCTCTGAAATTTTACTGTTTATTGTCCCCCCCAACAATGAAACTGGATTTTCGCCCCTGGTCTTTCTACATTCTGTTACTGAGCGGTGTCTTTCTACACTCTGTTACTGAGCGGCGTCTTTCTACACTCTGTTACTGAGCAGTGCTTTCTACACTCTGTTACTGAGCGGCGTCTTTCTACAATCTGTTACTGAGCGGCGTCTTTCTACACTCTGTTACTGAGCGGCGTCTTTCTACACTCTGTTACTGAGCAGTGCTTTCTACACTCTGTTACTGAGCGGCGTCTTTCTACACTCTGTTACTGAGCGGCGTCTTTCTACAATCTGTTACTGAGCGGCGTCTTTCTACACACTGTTACTGAGCGGCGTCTTTCTACACTCTGTTACTGAGCGGCGTCTTTCTACACTCTGTTACTGAGCGGCGTCTTTCTACACTCTGTTACTGAGCAGCGTCTTTCTGCACTCTGTTACTGAGCGGCGTCTTTCTACACACTGTTACTGAGCGGCGTCTTTCTACACTCTGTTACTGAGCGGCGTCTTTCTACACACTGTTACTGAGCGGCGTCTTTCTACACTCTGTTACTGAGCGGCGTCTTTCTACACACTGTTACTGAGCGGCGTCTTTCTACACTCTGTTACTGAGCGGCGTCTTTCTACAATCTGTTACTGAGCAGCATCTTTCTTACACTCTGTTACTGAGCAGCGTCTTTCTTACACTCTGTTACTGAGCAGCGTCTTTCTACACTCTGTTACTGAGCAGCGTCTTTCTTACACTCTGTTACTGAGCGGCGTCTTTCTTACACTCTGTTACTGAGTGGCGTCTTTCTACACTCTGTTACTGAGCAGCGTCTTTCTTACACTCTGTTACTGAGTGGCATCTTTCTACACTCTGTTACTGAGGGGCGTCTTTCTACACTCTGTTACTGAGCGGCGTCTTTCTACAATCTGTTACTGAGCGGCGTCTTTCTACACTCTGTTACTGAGCGGCGTCTTTCTACAATCTGTTACTGAGCGGCGTCTTTCTACACTCTGTTACTGAGCAGCGTCTTTCTGCACTCTGTTACTGAGCGGCGTCTTTCTACACACTGTTACTGAGCGGTGTCTTTCTGCACTCTGTTACTGAGCGGCGTCTTTCTACACTCTGTTACTGAGCAGCGTCTTTCTACACTCTGTTACTGAGCGGCGTCTTTCTACAATCTGTTACTGAGTGGCATCTTTCTACACTCTGTTACTGAGGGGCGTCTTTCTACAATCTGTTACTGAGCGGCGTCTTTCTACACTCTGTTACTGAGGGGCGTCTTTCTACAATCTGTTACTGAGCAGCATCTTTCTTACACTCTGTTACTGAGCGGCGTCTTTCTTACAATCTGTTACTGAGCGGCGTCTTTCTACACTCTGTTACTGAGTGGCATCTTTCTACACTCTGTTACTGAGGGGCGTCTTTCTACAATCTGTTACTGAGCGGCGTCTTTCTACAATCTGTTTCTGAGCGGCGTCTTTCTACACACTGTTACTGAGCAGCATCTTTCTTACACTCTGTTACTGAGCAGCGTCTTTCTTACACTCTGTTACTGAGCGGCATCTTTCTACACTCTGTTACTGAGGGGCGTCTTTCTACAATCTGTTACTGAGCGGCGTCTTTCTACACTCTGTTACTGAGCGGCATCTTTCTACACTCTGTTACTGAGGGGCGTCTTTCTACAATCTGTTACTGAGCGGCATCTTTCTACAATCTGTTACTGAGCGGCGTCTTTCTACACTCTGTTACTGAGCAGCATCTTTCTTACACTCTGTTACTGAGCAGCGTCTTTCTTACACTCTGTTACTGAGCAGCATCTTTCTTACACTCTGTTACTGAGCAGCATCTTTCTACACTCTTTTACTGAAAGGGCGTCTTTCTTACACTCTGTTACTGAGCAGCGTCTTTCTTACACTCTGTTACTGAGCGGCGTCTTTCTTACACTCTGTTACTGAGCGGCGTCTTTCTACACTCTGTTACTGAGCAGCGTCTTTCTGCACTCTGTTACTGAGCGGCGTCTTTCTACACTCTGTTACTGAGCAGCGTCTTTCTGCACTCTGTTACTGAGCGGCGTCTTTCTACAATCTGTTACTGAGCGGCGTCTTTCTACACACTGTTACTGAGCGGCGTCTTTCTACACTCTGTTACTGAGGGGCGTCTTTCTACACTCTGTTACTGAGCGGCGTCTTTCTACACTCTGTTACTGAGGGGCGTCTTTCTTACACTCTGTTACTGAGCGGCATCTTTCTACACTCTGTTACTGAGGGGCGTCTTTCTTACACTCTGTTACTGAGCAGCGTCTTTCTACACTCTGTTACTGAGGGGCGTCTTTCTTACACTCTGTTACTGAGCGGCATCTTTCTACACTCTGTTACTGAGCAGCGTCTTTCTTACACTCTGTTACTGAGCGGCGTCTTTCTACACTCTGTTACTGAGTGGCGTCTTTCTTACACTCTGTTACTGAGTGGCATCTTTCTACAATCTGTTACTGAGCGGCGTCTTTCTACACACTGTTACTGAGCGGCGTCTTTCTACACTCTGTTACTGAGGGGCGTCTTTCTTACACTCTGTTACTGAGCAGCGTCTTTCTACACTCTGTTACTGAGCAGCGTCTTTCTTACACTCTGTTACTGAGCGGCGTCTTTCTTACACTCTGTTACTGAGTGGCGTCTTTCTACACTCTGTTACTGAGCAGCGTCTTTCTTACACTCTGTTACTGAGCGGCGTCTTTCTTACACTCTGTTACTGAGTGGCGTCTTTCTACACTCTGTTACTGAGTGGCGTCTTTCTACACTCTGTTACTGAGCAGCGTCTTTCTTACACTCTGTTACTGAGTGGCGTCTTTCTACACTCTGTTACTGAGGGGCGTCTTTCTACAATCTGTTACTGAGCGGCATCTTTCTACACTCTGTTACTGAGCA
This sequence comes from Halichoeres trimaculatus, assembly GCF_033239565.1. NCBI lineage: Eukaryota > Metazoa > Chordata > Actinopteri > Labriformes > Labridae > Halichoeres > Halichoeres trimaculatus. Next base: position 32,346,657 of record NW_027437194.1, on the reverse strand, counting down.
GCGTCTTTCTGCACTCTGTTACTCTGTACTCTGTATCACGTTACGTGCTTTACCGCACAGCCACACACACAAACACGGTCCTGGGATTAAAACACTTTTTTCTTTAGTTAATAAGTCAAACTTAAGCTACCATGAGGTGATCAGCAGCTCTTACCTGCTCCGACCCCGGAAGCATAGAGAGAGAGAAAGAAGGGAGCTACGCAGGCAAATTTATCCCCCTCCCTGGGAACAAACAGGAAATCACAGTGCTGCCTACCGTCAGGCTGCCTTGAAAACCAGCGGGTTACACATACATTGTATTTATTTACTTATTCACAATAACCGTACATACACATTCACTCCAAGACAACTGAACTATTCATCCATATATCTCCCTATTTATGCTATCCAGTCAGTGCGCATAATACCCTCAGACACCTTACTGTTCATCATCTACTCACCATTCATTCACTTACCCAGTGTACATAACATCAATCATTTCTTTGTATTTATCAAAAGAAAATTATTTGGCAACCTTCCTGTACAGGAATGCTCCAATTAAGTTTTGTTATGTATCTTGTGCAAACCCCAATATGCTTATCTCAACTTCAATTGGATTGTGCTGAACACTTTCTGTTCGAGACGATGCTGACTGTCCCCAGATACTGAAGACTTCTTGTTTAAAGCCAGGTGGCAATACGAGGAAAAGCACAGATGAAGAAAAGCTCTGCATCTTTTCATTTCATTCATTTCATCCTTCAGCCAAATCCCTGATCAATAGATGCTTTGAAGAAATCCAACCCAGAGTGCGCGCCTTCCCTTAGTCCTCCTTTCTTTCTTTTTCTTCTTCTCTTTGAGCTTAAGTCACTCAGATGACTGAGGTGTGGAGCCTGGACCTGAACTGTCAGAGGAGACACGAAATGAGACGAGGTTCAGAGCGTGAGCTGGCTGCAGCCTGATGACATGAAGGAATCCACCACAGATGAAGAGCCATCACACACACACAGCCTAAAGGAATGCATTTCTGATGAACTCAGAGAAGTTTCTCAGCTGTCTGACAAAAAGAAGCCTGGGCACCTTTCATAACCTGGAGACATCTCCTCACTGAAACCTCCATGCATCAAATGCTTATGTTTTTCTGACGGTGGAACAACAACAACAAAGTAGAAGATGTAGATGTGAGCGTGAGGAAACCAATAGAGTGTCCACATTCAGTCTGTTTCTAATGGAGAAGAATGAACAGACGTCTTCAGCAGGGCTTATCAAAGAGGTCTCACACTTTCTGAGAGTTTCACATTCACAGACGGATATGTCTTCAGACACACGTTATGGAACAACAAACAGGCCTTGAGTCACACTGAAACATCCTTCAGCTGGCTGAGGCCTTGGGAGTGTGAGGAGAACAGTGATATGATGAGATGAAGCTAATGTGGAGCTGAGCTCTGTCTAATGTACAGCTGCTGTTTGGAGCCGGGAAACACCTGAGCAGAAGAACCACTCAAACACAAATGAGCTGTTACTGAACCATCCTTTAGAAATATGGGAGCAGGAGCCAACCAAAGGGGGAAAAAAAAGGTAGCTCATCAAAATGAAATGAATCCTGAGCCCACGTTTGGATCATGAAGTAGAGGGTAATCCCTGGATGTGGGGTAAGTTAGCCTGGTGCAGAAAGGGTTAAGCCTATCTGTGCTGTTTGAGATGGTGTTAGTTTCACAGTCAAAAGCCTGTCTCTATCCCTACACACTGAGGAGTCTGGTTCCTGACCTTTTCTTACTCACGGCCCACTTCAAAGTCTCAAAAAAGTTCACGGGCCCACCTGCAACCCCCATAAATACACATAATGGGACCATATAATGGGGTCTCAAAGCACTGTCTTTATTGAAGATTGGACAGTAAGGACTGAACTGAATACAGAGGAGGGATAAAAATGTGTGATGTCCTTTGTAATATAGCTGAATTTTAACATTCAAAACTTTATTCTGTACATTTCTAATTTTCTATAACCGATCCACCAACTGGATCAAATGAGCTTGTCCTCAAACGTTCAGACCACCTGTTGGTTTCAGTGATCCCCGACTGAACCTGTAGGACCACATGGCAGCAGTGGTTCACAACATGACCTTGACAAAGCAGAGCCTGATATTTTTCCTTCAGGGCTTCAGAAGTGGAAGTAGACCTTTGGTCCTGCCAAACATATACTGATAGTAAACATGAACGCTTCAGTGGTGAGATTATTTCTGAATGTGTGCCGAGCACATCAACCACACGGGGGTTACACCAAGCACTTTAAGTCAACACAGGCAAAGCTATACAATTTTCTCAAAGAGAGTTTTGTACTGGATTGTTTCCTGGAAGAAAAGAGAGTGCCTTTTCACCAAACTGTGCATGCTGTTTTCCCATGAAGGAAAGGAATAATGATTACTGCCATATGTCTGCAAATGACATCAATTTTAAGTCATTACTGAAACCATTAATCTTTGTTAATCACCAAAACATCCTAATTATGATAACAAATGATTGACTATTCACTCATGGCCTCTAATTAGACCATGCATTGTATAAACACTGCTGTGGGAGGTTTTATGTGACACACTGGGGACATGCACAGGAGTCCCCTGGATGAAACAAAGTACTGGAACTGCAGTACTGGACCAGAGAGTCAGAGTCACTGAGCTGGATGGATGGATGGATGGATGGATGGGTGGATGGATGGATGGATGGATGGATGGATGGATGGATGGATGGATGGATGGATGGAAAGATGGATGGATGGATGGATGGATGGATGGAAAGATGGATGGATGGGTGGATGGATGGATGGAAAGATGGATGGATGGATAGATGGATGGATGGGTGGATGGATGGATGGATGGAAAGATGGATGGATGGATGGATAGATGGATGGATGGATGTATGGATGGATGGATAGATGGATGGATGGATGGATGGATGGATGGATGGATGGATGGAAAGATGGATGGATGGATGGATGGATGGATGGATGGATGGATGGATGGATGGATGGATGGATGGATGGAAAGATAGATAGATGGATGGGTGGATGGATGGATGGACGGATGGATGGATGGAAAGATAGATGGATGGATGGATGGATGGATGGATGGATGGATGGATGGATGGATGGATGGATGGATGGAAAGATAGATGGATGGATGGATGGATGGATGGAAAGATGGATGGATGGATGGATGGATTGATGGATGGATGGATGGATGGATGGATGGATGGATGGATGGATGGATGGATGGATGGATGGATGGAAAGATAGATAGATGGATGGGTGGATGGATGGATGGAAAGATAGATAGATGGATGGGTGGATGGATGGATGGACGGATGGATGGATGGACAGATGGATGGATGGATGGATGGAAAGATGGATGGAAAGATGGATGGATGGATGGATGGATGGATGGATGGATGGATGGATGGAAAGATAGATAGATAGATAGATGGATGGATGGATGGATGGATGGATGGATGGATGGAAAGATAGATAGATGGATGGATGGATGGATGGATGGATGGATGGATGGATGGATGGATGGATGGATGGATGGATGGAAAGATAGATGGATGGATGGATGGATGGATGGATGGATGGATGGATGGATGGAAAGATAGATAGATGGATGGATGGATGGATGGATGGATGGATGGATGGATGGATGGATGGAAAGATAGATAGATAGATAGATAGATAGATGGATGGATGGATGGATGGATGGATGGATGGAAAGATAGATAGATGGATGGATGGATGGATGGATGGATGGATGGATGGATGGAAAGATAGATAGATAGATAGATAGATGGATGGATGGATGGATTGACAATGGAAACTGAGATAAAACAGATGTGTAACCAGGTGATAATGTGTTGTTACAGGTTGTCATCCAGCTGTCTTGGTGCTCGTGGAGCTGAGTGAGTCCTGGGAGCAGGGGTCCCTGGTCCCTGGCTGATTGTCACGTGTTGTGTTCTACTTACAGCTTTCACTGTGATGTCATCCTCCAAACCTTCAGTAAGAATAAAACAAAAAGGTGAAGAACGAGAACAGCTGAATAAAAAAAGGCATGCAGACTCTGATACCTGCCTTGAGACTTGGATAAGGGCAATGTGAGTGAGAATGTCTCCAGTCTGAGATTTCTGCAGCCTCCTCTGCTCTATGTCATGTTAACATTATACAATACTCAGAGCTCAGATATGAAGGGAATCAACTCAGGCCTGTTCTGTGACACCTCTACGTTATCCCATTTACACTTCAATATGCCCACCAGTGAGCTCTGCTCCACACTCAGCCACCTGAGCCCACAGCCCCCCTCAGTCTTGTTGCTGACCCTGTCCTTCCCTTTGTGAGCACAGTGTACCCATCTTCTGATGGCTACTTCCAGTAGGATAACGCTCCATGTCATAAAGCTGGAATCATCTCAGACTGCTTTCTTCAATATGACCACGAGTTCCTGGACTCCAACGGCCTCCACAGTCCCAGATCTCAGTCCAGCAGAGCTCCTTTGAGATGAGGGTGAACAGAGATCCTCATCATGGATGTTCATCCACAGATCTGCAGCAGCTGAGTGAAGCTGTCAGGATAATATGGAGGAAACCCTCTGAGGAAGGTTTCAGCAGCTGGATGATCTATGACACAAAGGGTTAAGACAGATCTGAAGACAAAGAGGGTCTGATTTGGGTTGTGGTCATCAGCCAGTGCTATTAGCTCTTCTTCCTCCCCACATACACAGCATCACACGGATGTCTTCATGAAGCACTGTGGGCTGCTGTCTGTGTGTCTGTGTGAGTCGGTGTGCGAGTACAACACCCTCTAGCCACAGCACAGCTTGTATTGCCAGCACCAAGCCTGTTCTCTGGTCCTCGGTCCTGACTTATTTCAAAACCTTGCAAACAGGACAGATAAACACTAAATGCCAAACTACTCTGATGGAACTTCCTGGTCTTCAAAAAAGTTACCTGAAATCCTGAAGCTAATTACTGTAACAACACGTCCCTGTGGCAGCAGGCGGCTTTCCACCGAGCATCCAGTGTTCCACTTTCCAGGCTCATTTCCCTCTACATCTCCAGGCTGATGGGGCTGTTATAACCTTTCTCATGTATGCATGCTCTTTAATAAGAAATGTCACTATAAAGGGTCAGCAAAGGTCTGTCTATATTCTGTTTGTATTTAAGTGGAGGATCCAGAGAAGCAGCCTCAGGTGCTGTTTACCAGACAAGGGTTTTAGTAAAAATGCAAAAGTACTGTTGCATTACTGTTACTGCCTCTTGTTTACACATGAAGGGTGTTTCAGCCGACCTAAAACACAAGCTTTCAAAAACAGCCTCCAGAGTGGGATTTTTCTGAAATGACACTGACACTGACACTGACACTGACGCTGTTGCCAATGCTGACACTGTTGCTGTGTAAATAGTGAGCTGGCATTTTCATGGAAACGCTGACATCACACTCCGCTTCAAGTGAACACATACAACAGGACTACAGTTCCGTTGTTACGATTGTTGTGTACTACCGGGTTGTGCTTGTGCTGCTGAATCTGCTGAATCTGCTTACTGTCTTTAAACAAAGTGAGCATCTGTTGCTCCATTTCTGCTCTTAGCATCTACCAATAGGGGTGGGTGTATTGATCTAAATATTGATAGTATCGATACCAAGATGAGTATTGGTATCAGATCGATACTGGCGTGATGAGATTGATACTGCAGTTCCTCTTATGTCGTCTAACAATTTACTTTCCTTTCCTCCATCTGCTGCTTCTCTGTGCAAATAGGAGAAACCTTTTTATATTTTGCACAAGTGATTTTTTTCCTAAAACAATTGTGGTGGTAGAATAATTATTTTATTACTTTTATAAAGTATATTTTTTGTTCTATTGTTGGGGTTAGTAAATACAAAGCATTTTTGCTGCCGAAAATCTTTGTGCTGTGTTTTACCATCATAATGAAAATCAACCAACTCAAGGCAAAATCACAAAATTATTCAATGATCATTACATTTCATCTAAAAAGTATCGGTATAAGTATCGGCAATACTAGCCCTGTATTTACTTGGTCTCAGATCGATAACAAAATTCCCAGTATCGCCCACCCCCATTTACCAATACACCAGGTGATCAGCCCAACTCTACTTCGGTGGAGACCTACCAAAAGCCGCCTCTGGACATGGTAGTAATAGCGCCAGCTCCAGGCCTGTTATGCTTACTACAGCCTTTTCAGTCCCTCTGCATTTCAGTGCAAACACAGACTTTTTCTAACTGTGTTTCAGCGTTTTAGGATGAAACATTGTCGAGTAAACGGGGCCTCAGTCTACAGGCTGATGGCTGACCTCCATCCAGCTCCACTCAGCTTCAAACACAGCCAGAGGCCCTGCTCTGAGCTGCAGGCTGAACATGAGACAGTCTAATGGTTCTCTACAGAAGATCGGGTTCTGCCAGCAGGTCACTTTGCTTGTCCCCTGGCTTCTCTATGTCTTTGGCACTGAGTCTTTTCTGTTGTTGTTCACAACTTGGTTATGTGTGTCTGCCTCTGTCTTTGGAAGGAAACTGATCTGTCCTCGGATGGAAAGATTAAAGAGCATTAAATTTAAGGGAGATTTTCTGCTGTAATCAAACTCAAAGCTGAGAAAGCTCTTTGAAATGTTTGGACCACGATCACTGCAGTCCCTGGGACCAGATCAACACGTGAAACATTAAGTGGCCGGGGAAAAGTCTCTTTCTTTAGGATTTTATTAAAAAAGACAAGCTTTCATACATCCCGTGCATGTATCATGAAATGAACTCACTGGCCACTTTATGAGGTACACCTGTTCACAATCAACAGAATTATTTAATCCATTAATCACATGGCAGCAACCTTCCAGCATCGTGTTGAATCCCAGGCCCTGTATACATGATGTTTGGAAACCTGTATTAACATGGAAAGACTGAGGGACTGAAAACACTGTGGTATGGATGCCAGGCCTGTTTATGGCAGGCAGAAGTGCATTTTAGTAACTTTCAGTTGAAGTAGAGGTGGGCTGATCACGTGGCGTATACACTGAGGTGTACAAGCCCATTGTATGAAGCTTGAAAGCTTTTGTTTGCTCAAAGGTGAGTTCAGGGATGAATACCTGATCACAGAGAAATAAACTGCTGGTTCATTTATGATACTGTGTTCACTGGCGTTTCAATGTGAAAATGAAATGTGAACAAGAGTAGCTAGTGAAAATGCTAATGACTAATGCTAATTGTTCTAAATGTGTCACAGCAACCTGCAAATGTCAGCACTATTCTGAGGCAGTTAAACATCATCCTTCTTCACTGATGATGAAGAAAATGGACGTCTGGTGACCTTTGGTTCATTTCTGATGATTCATTCAATGTTAGCCTTCTGATTAACTCGAGTGAAGAACAGTCTTAGCATGATGTGCTAACTCTGGATACAACAGAAGCTTCAGTCGGAGGAGCTGCTGAGTAATCTGCTTTTTTAAACTTTATTAACCCCACACTACGACCTGTCATGTTAGGGATAGATTAATCAGATGTAGACATTTATGATGTGTTAATCTTTGATTAGTGATTAAGGGCAACAGTGGCTCAGTGGTGAAGTGGGTCATCTGTTAATCAGAGGGTTACGGGATCAGTCCCAGCCACCACCATCCCAGTGTAGTGTGTGGTGGTTTGAGAAATCATGTGAATTAGCTGATATGTTGTAGCTGGACTCTGAACACAGCCTGAAAGTTAAACTGTCTGTCTGTCTGTATATGATTTCTTCTCTTTTGTGTAGTCAATGGCCCACTCTCAGGAGCGCTCAGAATTGAGCCTTGTATCCACCTGTGCCCATTGGTGAAATGTCCTTGCAGCTGAACATGCTGTCAGTAGTATCATAACAAAGTGGAGGCCATTGGGAACAACAGGGACACAGTAACAAAGAGGCAGGCCTTGTAAAGACACGAAGCAGGCTCAGCACATGCTGAGCTGCACAGGAGTCACCAACTTTCTGCAGTCAGCACCTACACGGCTTCAAACTTTGTGGCCTTCAAAATATGTTAAGACCATAGAGAGCGTCATGGATTGGGTTTCCATGGCTGAGCTGCAGCTTCCAAGCCTGACCTCACCAAGTGCAATGCAAAGCCTCAGTTACAGTGGTGTAAAGCATGCTGCCCCTGGACTCAGAAGCAGTGAAGACCTGTTCTCTGAACTGAAGGATCAGGTTTTTATGTCTGGAAATCTGGTGAAGGAGTCTAGGTTCTTGGTGCAATGTGGGCGGAGACAGGTAGGGATGGAGGTATAGTTGTTGTGACTGTGTTCAGCACCTCAAAAAGTTTGTTTTGTGTAATCTTTTTAAACCACACTTCTTGTGAGTTTCTGTTGGTGTGACAGAGGTGTGGGGAAAACGTTTGATACATGCAGCACTTATATCTATGTGTTGATTTCTCCTCTATTTTGCTGTTGCACTTCCTGTCAAAGTCGTTGAAAGTGTGCATCGATGCAGGCTTGCTGTTGAAGGGCTGAATGGTCCACTCCCCCTCCGCACTACAGGGTTTGGGACAGTCCTTAATGTGGTGGACACTTGAGAACATGCAAACGGAGGCTTAGTGTGGAGGGAGAGTGTGTAGGGGGCGTTGGGATTGAGCCCTGGTGTTAGTGTTCGGCAACTTGGTCAGAGACAGGTAGGGATGAAGTTAGTGCCAGTGTGTTCAGCACCTTTGACAGCAACAAGCAGCGACAAGAACACAATTGATTTTAGTGAGTTTAGCACCTTGGACAGAGTAAGGCAGTTGGTGTGGGTGTCTACAGCACCTTGAAAGGACACAGGGACTTGAAGTGTGTTCAGCATCTTAGACTGGGACAGAGAGAGATGAGGGAGCAGTTGGTTTGTGTTCAGCACCTTGGACAGCAACAGGAAGGGAGAAGGATGTAGTTGGTGTGAGTGTTTTCAGCTCCCTGGAAAGCGACAGTAGGGTTTGAGAAACAGTTGGTCTGATTCAGCACCATGGACAGAGACAGAGAGGGATAGGGGCAGAGTTAGGGTGTGTTTCAATGCCTTCTCTGTCTTATCTCCTCTGCGGCACCGGGAGTACTTTCTAAGTCACCAATTTTGAAGACTGTCCTAAAGCGATAATTGTGCTCAGAGGAGGGAGGAGACTGATCAGAGGCGCTATGATCGAGGAAACACGAGAGCTAGCTTTGCAGAAGTTTTTTCACTGACAGACACGACCCCATATGGAATATCCCTCTCTGATTGGACGCTGCAGCGGCTCAGACTTCTCTACATGAAACTTCTCAAACACAACAGAGTTTAACGAGAGTAAAGACGAGCTGTAAACAGGCACTAAAGATCATTCAGAAACTGATCATAAATCTGGTAATAAAGTGTTTGTTGTGAGTTTAAAGCACAAAACACTGAACACAACCATCATCAAATCAATATAACAGAGGATTAATACAGAAAACTGAAATCTAATAAATAATATCTTCCTGAGACACAATAAGCTTGGTTATATTAATAAGTTTCGGAGTTCACATCAGATGGGCTCTCGATAAAGGCTAAATAATTCATAAATTATCTCACAATTACACATTTTACCTGTGAAGTGATCCATGAGCTTCTAAACAGCACACAGAATAAACAGAGAGCAGGTTTTCTTCATGGTAACGTTTTTGTTTAACAGGTTAAAGGATCAGACAAAGCTCTGTTACTGTTTGTGTTTGATCAGAGTTATTACAGCGCACATGTGCAGACACACAAACAGCTGTTAGAGCTGACTGACAGATGATCCAGAGGTGATCAGCTGATGCTGTCATCACTGAAACACGTCGCTTCATGTGACGCTCTGGAGGAGAGGATGTCCCATTGCTCTTAAAACAAATCTCCTCCATCCTCTCTCCTCTCTTCATTTCCTCATGTCTCTCCATCATCTCTGGTGGGAGGGACTAAGACACAAGTGAAGGATGCAAGTGGAGGAAGGAAGGATGAAACTTTAGATTTGAGATGCACCCTCAGTGTAGGTGTTTTCAGAACCTTGGACAGTGACATGGAGGGATGACTCCACAATTGGTGTGAGTAAGTTTGAAAGGGACAGTAAGGAGCAAGGGTTACAGTTGTTCTGATTTTGTTCAGCACCTTGGACTACGACTTGTAGTACCAAGGCTTCAATTGGTGTGTGTACACCACCATGCACAGTGACGGGGTGGGATGAAGGTACAGTTAGTGTGAGTGTGTTCAGCACCCTAGACAGAGACAGGGAAAAGGATAGCGTTGGTGTCAGGGTGTTTAACACAGTATGGCCCTTTCAAGTGTACAAGGCACAATTTTCAAAATCTCTGTGTCTTTCTTTGCTAGCTGAGTCCCTCGCTAAAGGGTGTTTTTTGCGTTTGTCTATATTTTATGGTGGATAAGACATTGCACACTTCTATCTTTATCTATTCAGTGTTTACATTTGTGTACTGCCTATGTGGTCACACATCCAACTCCCACCCTAATAATGACGTCAGTGCAAACCCTCTACATTTTCTTTCATTGTTTTTTGTTGTTTATTGGCTTTGCAGGAGAAACTGAAAACTTAACATGAACCATGAAAACCCAACGTTTGGCAATCGCTATGGTATTCAGAGGCTCTTTCATGTAGCTTCTGAATACCATAACATTTGCCCTTCACACCTTGTGTAGCTGATACAGCTCCTAAATGCAGTTTATCTGTCCAGTCACTCATGAAATACCGCCTAAAGTCCATCCTCTGTGAACCTGTCGCTCTGGTCTGACATCGGAGTAACTCTTTGATGAACGATTTTAAAATAAAGCCAACAATTCAAAACACAGCTAGTATTTATGTGAAGCAGCAAAGGATTGGATATCTGATAATAATAATAATAATAATAATAATAATAATAATAATAATAATAATAATAATAATAATAATAATAATAATCATACAATGGGAAATTTGTGATAGCCCCTTGGCTTCAGGTGCGGTCTTAGTTTGTTTTTGTTTCAAGGGCTGTTTAGCTCTCCCCCTCAGCCTGGCAGAGAATTGGGACGCCCCTTCACTTTGTGTGTACATGCAAAACAAAGGGCTAAGGGGTCAAATTGGGATTGGCCCTTAATATCTTTTGGAGAGGCAGGAGCAAAAGTGGGTGACATACAAGGTGAGACAGGGATAGATGAAGGTCTGGTGCTGAGACAGAGAGGGGCCTCTATCACAAATAACAGTGACTGACACAGCATGGCCACATCCAGGTGAAGCCATCTCAGGTTACCAGACTTTAGATTCCAGGGATGGTTTAAGTGTGTGTGTGTAAATATATGGAACTGGAAGCAGTCAGAATAATGCTGCGAGTTAAGTTCCTGCATTTTCTGAATACTAACACTGTATGAAAGGTAATGGAGCCTGGCCAGCAGGAGCTGCAGCTCATGTTTCAACATGCAACTATAACATTAATAACAATGAATCAGAGATGAAGGTGGTCCAGTTACCAGTTGAGACCAAGACATTGTTCTCAGTGTATGACTCATCCTGTTTGAACTGATGTGGCCTCTATAACCATTCCCATATAATAATAATAATAATAATAATAATAATAATAATAATAATAATAATAATAATAATAATAATAATAATAATGATAATGATAATAATAATAATAATAATAATAATAATAATAATAATAATAATAGATCATAGGTCATTGTTCTCCTGGATGATGCTGTGTGATGACAACATGTTTAATGACTTGATGTATGGATGACTAACCTTGTTAGTGGAGCATTGTTAAATCCACAGCTGATCAGTTCTTGGGAAGTGGTCCGCTGCACATCAGTTTGTTAAAGAATGAAGCTGAATGAGCTCAGTGATTTAGAGAATAAGCAGGGAGTAAAATTAGAGATGACAAGTAAAAAGCTGTCTGTCATTTTCAAACAAAGTTCAGACCTAGGTCTAGTTCTGACAATCAGTGTTTTAAGTGTTTTCTCTGTAGATTTAGAGATGAGAGGAAACTGAAGTTGGTTCAGTCATTTAATTACTGTGGTACTACTTTGAATTTCTGCTGAGTAAAGATTTTCAGTGTTTCTTCTTTTTTATAGCCAGTCATAAAATAAAATGCTTAGCGTTCCAAAATGCAATGGACTGATACTCTTTGGAGCAGCACTCATGGCTGAATGGTGTGTAAATCAGAGGAGGAGCAGAGTAAACCAAGAGTTCATTTTAATATGAGATCTGTTATAACAATCTGTTATTACAATCTGTTCATACATTCTGTCCTTTCCTCTGAACCTTCCTTCCTGCAGTACCTCACACGAATATCAGACAATAGACACAAGACAAGCCTGAATGTTAGCATTAGCCCTGTTCAAAGAGTAGCTCTGTAAAAAATGATTTTTTATTTTATTTTATTTTATTTTTTTTGTTGTTGTTGTTATCAGTTACACCTTGATCAAGAAGCAATATGGAAGCTAGTTTCCACAGCTTAGTTACGTTGAGTTATGCTTAACAGTAGTTCATCTGTAAATCATCATGGTGTTAGGAGCTGATTGGCATGTGTAGCTCATGTTAAATTTGATGATACAGGGTTAATGAATACATGAATGTATCTAATCAATACATGAACTTCTGAGTGAGTTGTATCCTTGATGAATGCATGCAGGAAAAGTTAGCATGAATCTCATCTGAATTCAGAAAATAACAGGAGAGCTTTAGACTCCTCACACTTGATGAAACCTCCAGGTGAAGCTGCTGACTGAGCAGGTAAGTGTCCACTTCTTCTGAGACACTGAGCTTGAACTGGTAAAACTCTATGAGGTCTCAGGCAGAGTGACCTCCAACATCCCGCGCTCAGCTTGATGAGTGTCTCGTCTAAAGAAGAATGAGCGATTGGTCACTCTGGTATGTCATGGTTTCCTCCTTCCTGACTCCCTGCTCTAAAACAGATCATAACTGAGCTTCTAGTTTCTGCAGCTAAAGTTACATGATCGTACCAAACCACTGAGGGACACTGAGGCTGAATTATCGCAGATCTTGCACCAAAACTGCAGCTTCAGGAGCCACATAAAACCCTTTCCTACCTCTAACCTGGTCTATAAAGTGCTGCGGTGCAACATTTGGAGCTTTACGAGGCTCCTACTGTGTTTGTATTTCAGTGACAAGTTATGACAGTTTTCAAGGATTCCCCAGAGTGCTGTTTGTCCTTAAATGAGGGTTGTTAAAATCTGTGGCTCATGTACAGTACAGAAAGGATCTAACAGAGGAAACGTGCAGCACTCAGAATGAGAACATTCATCGAGGAAAGGTCTTTAACCCTTTAACATTAAATGCATTGTATTTGATGCGTGACTTTTAAAGACCTCTATCTCATCAACATGATAAATCATTTCTTATAAAACCTGCTGAAAAAGGTATTCTGATGAAAAGGATCATCATTCCTCTACAGGCTGCTCTCATCATTGCTGATTGTTGAGAGGTTGAGAGGGGGAAAGAGTAACTTCCAAGCTGTTGAACATTTTTAAAATCAGTCTTTTCTGCATCGAAAGAGTGATACAACAATATTTTGGGTGGATTTGATTAAAAGGGTTGATAAACATCTTAATTAACAAATAAATAAAAAGTGATTGTTTTTTGATGGGTCAGACTTTACAGGGTTAAGTGATTCAAACCCGCTGATAAGTGCAGCTACGTGTCAGTGTTTTTCAGCGTGAACCCCTGTGCCTGTCTTGGCTTTGAGCAGCTTCTATCTCCTGGTACAGTCTTTGGGCCTTAGAAAGGAGCCCGTTTCTATCAGCTCAGTGTTAGTTCACGTTTTCCTCCACCTGTGACCATCAGTGGTCTTGGTGACCCCTGTCTGGTCTGCATTTGTGTCCAACTCCCCGTTATGAAAACAGGATGGTGATTTTGCTGACCTTCCTATATAGAGAGTAATGTTTAATGAAGAAAAATATAAAAACCTATGTCCCAGCCAACAGCTCACCTTAAAGAACTACAGCACTAAAGCACAGGACTCAGGCTGGGTTTGCACAGCTGCACCGTGGGTTGGACTAACAGGTTCTGGGTGTTGTATTTTGAAGGCCAGTGCTTCCAGGTGAACATGGTGTGCCGAGGGATGGAATCTGTTCACAGAGTCCAAAAATGTCATTGAGAAAGATGATTGAGAGGGATCAGTGCTGAACTTGGTGATAAGCGTGGACTCTTTTTGTTAATGCTTATACTTCAAGTTTCCAGAATCATGTGTTTACTTCCTTTTTTTTCTTTTTGTGAGAATGAAACGAGGAACAGTGCAAATAAAGATGCTTTACCACCTCTGGTACACGTTCTAGGGTAAATCCACTTCTGTAGAAATCCAGCTGACTGGATACTATAGTGCTGACATTCAGACTATTGGTGACAAATGGATGAAAGCATCAGGAGTTCCTCTTCCCGCTTCTTTTAAGCTCAGTCTGAGGTATCATGCCTTCCATTCTCTTCATTTGTGCCTCCTCTTTTATTTCTTCATGTCTCACCTTTTTGTCAGCCACAGCCACTTGTTATGAAGATGATGATGTCACAGTCAGGCTCTTCCACGCGGAACGCTTTTCTAGGAAATCAGACAAAGAACATGACCTTGATTCTGTCCAGCTGACAATCTAAGGATCATCAGAATCCAAACCAACAGGGCTCTCATACAGACGTGAGATCCTGGTTAAAAACAGCTGGCATGTAAACTATGTTAATAGGTCCAGCGAGTCAGCTTGAACAAACCATGGATCCTGTGTGCCTCTGTTAAGTGCACTTATGCTTCAATGGTAAGCAGCGTCACAATTCATTCTCTTTGTAAATGGTGTCACATGTATAAGGAACATGCATTGTTGGGATGAGCAACAGAGCTGAGTGTGTGGGTTACACCACACACTGCCAAACCTTCTCAAACAGTTTCATATGCCACTGACTCTTCGGTGGGTGATTCAATGATTTCAGTGCAAAGAAGCAGGACATGTTGGTAGTTTATTAAATTAACATATGAGAGCATCTATCAGGGTTTATTACACCAGCTGGTTTGGTTGGACCAAAAAAGGGGAGGCGGAGGCAGAAGCAGTTTAAGGGTTTTTTTTTTTGTAACTTGATAAAAAGGTGATGTAAGAGAGTTGCATGAGCTGCTGCAGGAGGGTTCTTGAAGAGGCACTGAAGAAAAAGGGAGAGCCACACATAAGTAAGCACAAGAGGAAAACTCAAAGCAAACATGCACAAGATTATGAGATGGATAGTAGTTGGCCTGATTACCACTGAAAGAGCTGGAATCTACTGGTGCCGGTCCCCCCTTCCAACAGGGCTTAAGAACTAGTGCTCCTGATGTCAACTTGCTGCAGGTGTGTGGAGTGCAGGTGTGTGAAGTGCAGCCCCCGCAGCAGCACAGAGAGAGGGGAGGGGGAGAAGGAAGCAGCCAGAACACAGCAGCCAGGATCACCACAGCCTTAGGGAGTGTATGGCAGAACCAAATACAGCCTGTGAGAGTAAGGACAGCAAAGACAGGACATTAGAGTCAGGACAGTAGACTCAGGACAGTAGAGTCAGGACATTGGAGTCAGGACAGTAGAATCAGGACAGCAGAGCCAGGACATTAGAGTCAGGACAGTAGACTCAGGACAGTAGAGTCAGGACAGTAGAGTCAGTAAATGGAGTCAGGGCAGTAGAGTGAGGACAGTAGACTCAGGACAGTAGAGTCAGGACATTGGAGTCAGGACAGTAGAATCAGGACATTAGAGTCAGGACAGCAATCAGGACAGCAGAGACAGGACATTAGAGTCAGGAAAGTAGAGACAGGACAGTAGAGTCAGGACAGTAGAGTCAGGAATTGGAGTTAGGGCAGTAGAGTCAGGACAGTAGAGTCAGGAGAGTAGAGTCAGGAATTGGAGTCAGGGCAGTAGAGTCACGACAGTAGAGTCAGGACAGTAGAGTCACGACAGCAGAGTCAGGACAGTAGAGTCAGGAAATGGAGTCAGGGCAGTAGAGTCAGGACAGTAGACTCAGGAAATGGAGTCAGGGCAGTAGAGTCAGGACAGTAGAGTCAGGACAGTAGAGTCAGGACAGAAGAGTCAGGAATTGGAGTCAGGGCAGTAGAGTCAGGACAAAAGAGTCAGGACAGTAGAGTCAGGACAGTAGAGTCAGGGATTGGAGTCAGGGCAGTAGAGTCAGGACAGTAGAGTCAGGACAGTAGAGTCAGGACATTGGAGTCAGGACAGTAGAGTCAGGACAGTAGAGTCAGGACAGCAGAGTCAGGACAGTAGAGTCAGGAAATGGAGTCAGGGCAGTAGAGTCAGGACAGTAGACTCAGGAAATGGAGTCAGGGCAGTAGATTCAGGACAGTAAAGTCAGGACAGTAGAGTCAGGACAGTAGAGTCAGGACAGTAGAGTCAGGAAAGCAGAGTCAGGACAGTGGAGTCAGGAAATGGAGTCAGGGCAGTAGAGTCAGGACAGTAGACTCAGGAAATGGAGTCAGGGCAGTAGATTCAGGACAGTAAAGTCAGGACAGTAGAGTCAGGAAAGAAGAGTCAGGACAGTAGAGTCAGGAATTGGAGTCAGGGCAGTAGAGTCAGGACAGAAGAGTCAGGAAAGTAGAGTCAGGAAATGGAGTCAGGGCAGTAGAGTCAGGACAGTAGAGTCAGGACAGTAGAGTCAGGACAGCAGAGTCAGGACAGTAGAGTCAGGAAATGGAGTCAGGGCAGTAGAGTCAGGACAGTAGAGTCAGGAATTGGAGTCAGGGCAGTAGAGTCAGGACAGAAGAGTCAGGACAGTAGAGTCAGGAAATGGAGTCAGGGCAGTAGAGTCAGGACAGTAGAGTCAGGACAGCAGAGTCAGGACAGTAGAGTCAGGAAATGGAGTCAGGGCAGTAGAGTCAGGACAGTAGACTCAGGAAATGGAGTCAGGGCAGTAGATTCAGGACAGTAAAGTCAGGACAGTAGAGTCAGGACAGAAGAGTCAGGACAGTAGAGTCAGGAATTGGAGTCAGGGCAGTAGAGTCAGGACAAAAGAGTCAGTACAGTAGAGTCAGGACAGAAGAGTCAGGACAGAAGAGTCAGGACAGAAGAGTCAGGACAGAAGAGTCAGGACAGTAGAGTCAGGACAGTAGAGTCAAAAATTGGAGTCAGGGCAGTAGAGTCAGGACAGTAGAGTCAGGACAGAAGAGTCAGGACAGAAGAGTCAGGACAGAAGAGTCAGGGCAGTAGAGTCTGGACAGTAGAGTCAGGAAATGGAGTCAGGGCAGTAGAGTCAGGACAGAAGAGTCAGGACAGTAGAGTCAGGAATTGGAGTCAGGGCAGTAGAGTCAGGACAGAAGAGTCAGGACAGTAGAGTCAGGACAGTAGAGTCAGGACAGTAGAGTCAGGACAGAAGAGTCAGGACAGAAGAGTCAGGACAGAAGAGTCAGGGCAGTAGAGGCTGGACAGTAGACTCAGGAAATGGAGTCAGGGCAGTAGAGTCAGGACAGAAGAGTCAGGACAGTAGAGTCAGGAATTGGAGTCAGGGCAGTAGAGTCAGGACAGAAGAGTCAGGACAGTAGAGTCAGGACAGTAGAGTCAGGAAATGGAGTCAGAGCAGTAGAGTCAGGACAGTAGACTCAGGAAATGGAGTCAGGGCAGTAGAGTCAGGACAGTAGAGTCAGGACAGTAGAGTCAGGACAGAAGAGTCAGGACAGTAGAGTCAGGAATTGGAGTCAGGGCAGTAGAGTCACGACAGAAGAGTCAGGACAGTAGAGTCAGGAATTGGAGTCAGGGCAGTAGAGTCAGGACAGTAGAGTCAGGACAGTAGAGTCAGGACAGAAGAGTCAGGACAGTAGAGTCAGGACAGAAGAGTCAGGACAGAAGAGTCAGGACAGTAGAGTCAGGAATTGGAGTCAGGGCAGTAGAGTCAGGACAGAAGAGTCAGGACAGTAGAGTCAGGAATTGGAGTCAGGGCAGTAGAGTCAGGACAGTAGAGTCAGGACAGTAGAGTCAGGGCAGAAGAGTCAGGACAGTAGAGTCAGGACAGTAGAGTCAGGGCAGTAGAGTCAGGACAGCAGAGTCAGGACAGTAGAGTCAGGAATTGGAGTCAGAGCAGTAGAGTCAGGACAGTAGAGTCAGGACAGTAGAGTCAGGACAGTAGAGTCAGGACAGAAGAGTCAGGACAGAAGAGTCAGGATGTGGAGTGTGGACGGTATAGTTTGGGAAGTCAGGTGGGGAAAAACTGTTGAATTTGTTGCTGTCACCTCTGGACACTGATGGAAGGATTCTGCATGCTCAGACTGAGGCTGAGGCTGAGGCTGGTTCTCGGTCTCCACCTCCTGGTCCTCTGCTCCCCTGAAGCCTGAATGATCTCACACTCACCCTCCTAATTGTAATTCCTCTAAATGAGCTGCATGCTGAGGGAAAACTCTGTATCTCTGCGCTGGAAGGGAAACTTTTTCAGACTCATTTGCTTCAACTAATTGACTGCTCTGAATTTATCTTGTGGGTAAAGCAAATGTCCTCATTTATATTAAATTCCTCACATTTTATGTTCATTGAGACCATGACTGAGCCATTACTGCTGGATATCTAATTGCTGTGGGTGATTAAAGCTATGAATTCCATTTTCCTACAGTGTTGGGCAAAGGGTCAGTTGAGAAACATTATTTTATAAGATTAGAGAGAAGATGAACCACAGTCTCTCAAAGTTATGACTCAATAAAGGTAGAAAAGGCAGGTAGAAAGATCCAACTCTGAAGACCAGACTGACTGTCTAATAATTCTCTCTGAGCCTTCCCTCTCGTTGTTTTATTCTTATTGCATGTCTGGCTGTGAGAGTTGCAGGAGTTCCCTGCAGGAGATCGCTGCTCGTGAAGACTTCTGACTACACTAATGAAATCACAGATCTCACACTCTGCTGTAAAATCACACTGACTGGGGTGATGTTTATGGAAACCTGTTACAGGAGGAAGCCAATGAGGAGAAAACGGCATGGTTGAAATTGTTCAGTAATCTAATAAATCCTCTGTAGGTTGAAGGAGTTGTTGCTCTGAATGGTTCATTGACTCTGCAGAGGTCAGCAAAAGGGACTCTTTGCTGGAAATACTGAGCCAGTGACTGGGCACGTGCAGCAGGTGTAGGCCGTTGAGATTAGCATCCAGTCAGCGCCCTGCTCCTCATTCTGATGCCAGACAATCTTTTGCATTTTCAATTACACACTCCAACAGCGCTCTAACTACCATAACCAGGCTCATTTGCATGATTGAAATGTAATTATGCTGAGCCATAAACACAAGAACCCTTACAGTATAAACCCTCATCCTGGTGCTAAACCCATCCCTGCAAAGATGGCCTCTGTTTCCAGTGTGGTTTCTTGAAGCAGCTCTTCACATGTATCTGCTCTGCATGCTGCTCACCTCCTCTGCTCAGTTAGTGTGTGTTCATGCAGCAGAGACACAGCAGCTGATATATTACTCTGTTAGATGATTTTACAGGTCAACCAGGTGCTCCTGGACAATACTCTGAGACACACACACACACACACACACACACACACACACACACACACACACACACACACACACACACACACACACACACACACACACACACACCTAACCCTCCAGATAACCTGGAGTGAGGCCTGAGGTTGGACCTTTTGTCTGTAGAGTACAAACATTTTTCTCTGTTCTTGATTTTTTGTTATCAGAATCAGACATGACATGAGGAAACATGGGAGTGGGATAAACCTAGGAGCTGCCAGCTACCCAGCGCCCCTTTGCAATAGATCTGATAAAACAACAATGGGAGAAGAGAGGGGGAAAAAAACTCAATTCCAGACTATGCCCAACAGGCGGTGTAGTTTGAGATCGAGAAAAAAACTGGTCAACTCTGGGGCATGCCAAATGACCTAATTTGGTGGCCTATTAGAGAGTGTTGGCCATAGACTGTAAAAAAAATGGACACCCACTTTGTGAGGTCTCCGTAAAAACTGCTCCCTCTGGTGTATGGCTGCAGTATAGGTTACAAAATCCAGCTTACCAGCCATTCAAGATGGGCTGTGGTCAAACTTTAAAAATCAATACACCTCGTATAAATGTTCCTCACTTCTGATTGTTGTGGCGATCTGGAGATATCATTTGGCTGTCTTGTATTCAAGTCCTCTTTTTTCTAAAAAGCTTCAATTTCATTCGTTAAACAAGGTTAAAACGAGGCTTTACGTAAGGTTTACAATGATTGACAGCTGCCGTTCTCGTGTATTTTTGGGGGAGATTGTAAAACACGTTGGGAGGTAGAGTCAATAAGTGATTAGACTCTTGAAAGAAAAAAAAAATCACTATTGTTTCTGTCACCCAGCTCCACTCAGATTCTCCCAGAATCCCTCATCGTCTCTACTGTGCAGACTCTGGCTGCAACTGCTACAATGTCTGCACCTGTGACAGGGTAGTTTGGCTTCAAAACCCTACAATGGTAAATAGTGGGCCACGCTGTCCACTCTATATACAGTCTATGGTGTTGACAGCCCTGCACAATCCCTCAACGGCAGCGGCTTGATGAATCTAATTTATTTTATTTTTTTAATTTCTTTATTATCTATTTTTGTCATGGGCTGTGGACTGAAACAATTCTGTGAACAGACTTCTGTTCTCTGTTTTTGTCAGCAAAGCTAAAAAAAAAAAAAAAAAAAAAAGTTTCTATGTTAGTTGTTTTATTTTCATCCCCTCCCCATCATGGCCTATCTGATTCATCTGTTATATAAAAATGTAAATGTTGAATGTTTTATCTAAATGTTAAATGTGAAAAATCAATGTCCTGATTCCAAATATATAGAGCTACGTTTCTAAACATTTCGTTTTCATTCTGTTCATTCATTCTGTTCATTCATTCTGTAGCATTCAGCTGTCTGTGCTGGACTGCTGCGGACCAGCGGTCTGTGCTCCATATGACCCAGACCATGTACCAATCATTTTTCCAGTTTGTTTTAAAGTAAAAAACAAGTGTGTTGATGGGCTGTGCTTTGTTGGCCAATTTTAATCTGAAGTGTTTTAAGATAACACGGCCGCCCCATGCAGTGGTGCACAGACAGTCCACATTGCTTTTGTCCAAAGCAACAATCAACACATCTCAATGTACAGCGAGGTCTTATATCCACTGTGTACCCTCCTCACTTATGGTTCAAATGTCTTACCTTAGCCCTTTCAGACCCTGCGTCCATTACAATGGACGTCACATGACAGCCAGTTTTTTCTCACTTCTTTCAACATTCAACACCACCCAAGTCCTCAAGTCCATTTGAGTGACCATGAAACAACCAATCAAACACCACTTTAGGTTTGCTAGCCACCATTTTGAGGAAAAACAGTACGCTGAAGAGAGGCATGGCAGGACTTCCCTCCACACATCGAAGTTAGGACTATTTACAACAGCTTTATTCACATTTATAGATATTTGTGTGAAGATATCATAGTTTTAAAATAATGTTGAAAGATGGAATGTTTGAATTGAGCTGTAAAATCAAATGTTTAATTGCAAGCTTTTACTCAGGATCTTTTCAAACTTTATGTCCATTAGAATGGACAGTAGGCCTGAAGCCATGCCACTGACCTCAATTCTCCAGTATTGAAGAATAAGTTTATCACAATAGAAATAGTACACCAGAAAAAAAGAATGAATTGATAATCATTTGAAAATGTTGTATATGCAGAATATACAGTCCTTGAAGTCCTTCAAATGATCGGTGATGGAAATGACTCTGATATTGACAGTTTTGAAAGCGATGAGGAAGATGAAGATGCTGATAGATTCATAAGAGTTGGTAAGTGTAGAAAGTCAGTGAATGCCATATTGTGAAATTATCATGTTTTACTAAGAATAACATAATATTAAATATGAAATCTAATAAAAAATAAAAAGCAGACAAACCTACTTCGTAGAGACAGATAGCCTAATGTTCTGCTAATGATTTCAGCGAAAGGCAGGATTGAGGCAGAAGTACCAACAGCAGGGGAAGAAGCTGAGGTTGAAGCAGTGGAAGGTCAGGATGAGAAAAACAGAGAGGATTGTGAGCCTGAAGAGGGAGATAGAACCGTATTACCTGAGGATGGTCTTTTTGCTAACATCACAAAGAAGTGTGATATTGAGTGGCATCACACCCCCTATACACCAGTACAGTCAGCATGGGAAAGTCCTGTTCCCCAACCCCCTGAGCCACTAACACCCTTCAAGCCTAGACAGAGCATAGCATCTGAAGTTTATTGTTGGCGTGTTGGTTTTGTTTGTTTGTTTTAAGTTGTGAACTGTTCTTATGAAGCCCATCTGACATGTGTTTCCAGTAAATAAATATGTATTGTGTTTTTTTAGTTTCACAACTGTTGAGACCCAATGTCCATTGAAATGGACAATATATATATATATATATATATATATATATATATATATATATATATATATATATATATATATATATATATATATATATATATATATATATATATATATTTCAAAGACTGTTGAAAAAAACAAAAACGATTCATTCTCGTTATTGGAGGCATATAGATGGGAAAAAAGTTATTATATTTTTTACAACCTAGGAACATAATTCAGGTCTGAAGGGGTTAGTGGATATGTTGAAACAACTTTTTTACAAATTAAGTTGGACCAACACATTGCAAAAAAAGTAACAGTAATGCTGTTACTTTGTGTTAACACAACATATTCACAGTTAGTTGGTTTAACAAATTGGAGTCTTGCTAGATGGAAGCAATTTAATTAGGTGGAAAATCTTTACACAATTTTATTACGCTCATTTAACAAGGTATTTTTTTGTTCATTCAACAAGTTATTTCATTGGTCACTCAATAAGTTATTTCTTTGTTCATTCAACATATTTACAATTAGTTTGTTTAACAAATTTAGGTCTTGCTAAATGAAAGCAATTTCATCAGATTGAAACAACACAGTCAGCATTCATTGACTTTACACTGTTTGTTTTAATGGGATATAGGTTGCATAATAAAATCATGTTTATCCAATGAATTATTTCTTTGAGTGTATGTAAAGTGTATCAGTCTGGACTCCATTAAAGTATTTTCTGCTAAATAAACAATTCAAACATGAGTTGTCTGACTGAAATACACAAAGTAAAAACTGGATTGAGAATATCAGCAAAATTATTCCTTTGTGGTCAAACCCGGTTACCCAAGGTTGGATAAGAAGACATATTTGATAACAGCCGCAGACATCGCTGGTGTTTCAGTGTTAAGTGCGACCCTGTTGGTGTCTCTCAGCAGACTATCTTGGGGCAATGTCAGTCAGACTGAAATCACCTCAAGAGCTCTGAAAAAAATGTTTTGTTGAATTAACCCAATTTTATTAATTTCAGCAGTTGCACGCAATATCTTCATCTGGATCTAGATAATTTATTTGATCTTAATGTACATGCTATCTTTAAGTTATTCCAAATTAATAACATTCGTTGTAACTCAAATACACATATATTTTACTCAAATTTCTTAAGAGATCACAACTAAACCCATGTTAAATAGTTCAAGTTGGTCCAACTACTTCTATTATCAGTTGTATCAATACAGAATTTCATGTTGATATGGTCCACAAAAATACATTGGAAACCTTAACTTAAATATTGAGTTGGATTGATTAAAAAAAATTACATCACTTTAACTGATTGACAGACTTTTTTACAGTGCAGGTTACCCTCTGGCTCTGCTCTCTGATGAATAGGGCCTATTGCACATTACTGCCACCTCCTGCTCTGGAGAGGTGTTGCAGATGGGATTCCTTCCTAAACCAATTAGGTTGAGTTAATATAAAGTGATCTTGTTGTTTTAACAATTTTGCACATCATGCTGAAACAACATGTTTTGATCATGTTTAACCACTGAACATGAAATAATCAAGTAGAAGCTACATGTTTTATTAATGCTGATTGAACAAACACCAATGCTCCTTTTTTGAGTGTAGGTTTACATGTTGAAACTCTTTCTTTCATATTTTGGACCCTATAATGCATTCCTATGGGCTCCAACGTGTCATCATACACACTAATATGTGCTCGCCCGATACGTGCCCGGCGGGACATTCCAAGATCAACATGGCTGGCAACCTCAACTTCATTGTTTCATTGTAAGAATTACCCTTCAGACATTGATTTAATGTAGATAAATTGGCTATTAAGGAATTAGGTAACCTTGCAGAGCAGATGGACCTGCCTGATTCAGTTTCTGAACTCCTGCAGATCCATCTTGACAGGCTCCATTGACCAACGAATTCACTGGGCTAAATTCTAACCGGCCCAATCAGGGAAGAGAGGCGGGAGCTGCAGGAGCAGACATGACGTCAGCAGACTTTCCTACTTGTCAGCGTTCCTTTGATTCTTAAGTTAAATTTATAAAAACGGACACTGTCGTCTAACGCCTTTTTCACAGCTGTTTCTCGTGATTCAGCAGTTGTTCATCTATTGTTTCTTAGAAGCATCGGCTCACAGAAGCTACGTCATACCGTGGCTTGATGTGGATTGGTCCGTGGTGAGTGTGTTAATCAGAACGGTCGTCCAATCACCAGCTGCTGATTTTTTTTAAGGTCCTGCCTCTGAAAACAAATCTGAAGAGCCGCTACCCAGATGGACTAGTGAAATATTTCCGTGGCAGATATATGAAACTGTCTGTCTGGTGTGTCAGGTTAGGAATTAGGACCACACAGACCAAATCTGAATATCAAACAAGTGTCAACAAAAGCAGGGAACATACACTGGCTGATTTTCCCGGAGCTGGTATGAGCGGAAAACATGTTTAGCAGGGTGTGAAGTGGCAGTGAAATTATCAGGTCAGACAGCTGATTTGACAGCTCCACAGAGAGGGAGGTGTCTGGATTCCTGAGGATGCTGCAGGATAAAGATTGTTTTTCACTTGCAGCTGTTTCATCAAATCATGCCTCATGTTATCAGTATGTACCAGCAGCTGCAGAAGAGGGACATTGATCTGTTGTTCATCAAACGCGCCCTGCAAAACTTCACCTGCAGTGTTCAGGCCATCAGGTCAGATAATATAACAAATCATGGAAACAACTCATGGAACGACATGCTGGGTTTGTTTGTTTTAAAAGATTCAAATTAGAATTCAAAATAAGTGAATTTCTCTCCATTTTTGAATAAAAGACAAAAATATGTTACACTTGGGACATTTAACTGGATTTCTAGTGGTTAACCAGATACAACAAATTAATAAATGCAATATAACTATAATGTTAGCTATCTGACTTTTATATTTACCTTACCCATTGAACGGGTCAACTTAGCCATCATTGGAGCAGTTGGCCCCCCTGAGGAATTTGTCAGGAGCTGCCACTGCCACCTAACATCTTCCTCCAGTCTTGTTTCCTCAGTGAAAAGTCACAGACCTCTCTTCATGTTTTAGTCATCAAAGAGCCAAGTTTAGTTCGTCACTGTGGTAACTTTTCTGACACCTCCTGCTTAAAACTCAAAAAGTCAGAAGGAGGCCCCGCTTTCACAGTCCGTATTCATACTGAAAATCAAGATCGAGTGAGCTTTTGCCCTTCTGCTCTCATTATCAGCATAAAAAAAAGGTCCATCAACAAGATAATTTCATTATCGTCGACAAAACCATCACTGCACCACCCGGTCTTTCCTTTACAGGGTTGGACTGGGACAGTAGCCTTCAACAAAGAAAATAAACTGCCTACCGACTTACAGACCAGACTATGAGTGGTTTTAGACCCTTTTAGGGGAACTGAAGCACCCCTGAAAAAATAAAAAAAGGAACCGTAACTGGTGCATGTTCCCAGTCCATATTTTTCCATTCAAGAGGTTTTTTGTATCATTTATAATCCATCATGTTAATTTTCTATTCTAGATTATGATTTAATCAAGGTAAAACAGAATTAAAAGTTTGTTCTTAAATCCATCTATAATTTAGAAAAGGCCATGCAGCCAACCCTGCAGCCAACATGTCCTGCCATGATGCAGAGGAAATCATCTCATCTCAGTGAAACGTAGAGGCTTGGAGGAGCACAGGGAGTGACCATTCTGCTGGGGAAACAGAGCAGGTGTGTTTTTAAAGTGGTTAGAAACAGACCCAGATAAGGAGAGTCAGTCATTTTAATCACAGATACAGAAAGATCCTAACATAGTTGATACTATATCACAATTACTGATGGATTCATGTCTATATCGCTGTTTACTCCACTTTCATTTTTTTGCAACCTCCTCTCAACTGTAAAAACAAGAATCATAGTCATCATTACCATAGCGTGACATCTTTTCAAACACAGAATATTCCATCTTTCATTTCCTGTTTTTTATTTTATTTTATTTTATTTAAATTTGGTGTTCATTTATTTTTAACCGCTTAACCTTTTCAGGATGACGGGTGTCTGGAGCCTGTCCCAGCTGTCCTTGGGTGAGAGGCAGGGTACGCCCTGGATTGGTTGCCAGTCAATCACAGGGCTGACACATAGAGACAGACAACCACTCACCCACACACTCACACCTGTGAGTGATCAATTAACCTGGTGAGCGTGTTTTTGGACTGTGGGAGGAAGGAGTACCCAGAGAGAACCCACACATGCACGGGGAGAACATGCAAACTCCACACATAAAGGCCCACCGGCCAAGCTGAGAATCAAACCAGTGACATTCTTGCCATAAGGCTGCAGCGCCAACCGTTGCGTCACCATGCAGCCCTAAATTGCAGGTCATTGGTTATTTAATGGAGATGTCATATATAGTAAAATAATGTTCAGGGAGTTTGGCAGCAGGTCCAAACACTTGTTTCCATATCATAATTTCTCTCTGGGAACCAAGCCCCCCTAAAAAGACTGATCCCTGAACCACCTCTCAAGCCAATCACAAGGCAGAAAACATATCAAACAGACTCAGATGAATCAGATTCATTCTTAAATGCTGAGTGAAGAAGCTGCTCTAGTGTGTAAATATATGTTTATTGCAGTGTTTCTAAATCAGCACATCGTCAGCATAAGTCAGCGTACATCAGCGTACCGGTGGAGGAGGAAAAAGAGATAACAAGGTCCAGATCTCAAGGTGAGGGACTGCAAATGAAAACCTCAAACCGCTGTGGAGACCAGCGTCACAGCGAGTATCTGAAAAAGTTTTACTCAATGCTATCAAAATACAAAGAAAGAAAAACCAGACCCAGCATCTTCTGTTTCCTGCACTGCAGACCAGAGGCTGAGTTGAGCTGAGAGCTAATGCTCTCATTTGTTTGGATTAATTACTCTAATGTGACTGAATGAATGAGCCCATGCTTCATTGAGACCACGAGAGGCAGCAGTTTCAAGGTTCCTGGTTTTAATTAAAGTCCTGATTGGGTACTCAAAGGCACGGTCCGACACACACCAGCAGCTTCATTTCTCTAACCATCCCACCAGCCTCATATCTGAGAGGTACACAGGGAAAACCTGAGAACACCAATCAGGGAGTTTTGGACAGAAAAGTGAAACAAGGATTTAACACATGAAGATAACAGTGACTCTGCACTGATACAGATGTCCATGTGCAGTTATGTCTGTGTGTATGCAGACACATAAACGTGGACTTCCTGTCTGCACGCTCAGAGAACTCAAACAGATCAGTTGGTTGACTGTGTTTCCTGCTGGTGTTTCACATGCTTAGTAAACGTGATTAAACACACTCAGACTCATGAATCATAACTCACTTTGAGCCAGCTTTCCCCTCTCACAGACTCTTTCCCCTTCAGTAACAAGCAGAACCTGCCGGAGGCGTTTTCATGTTCCCCTCCTCAACATTCCCCAGCATCCCTCTTCATGAGCATCCTCTAACACCACCAACACGATCCGCACCAATCAAACCTGACATCAATCTGAACCCAGCCCAGGATTCATTTCCTGCAGCCCTGGTGCTGAAGCAGGATTCAGCTTCATGTGCTGAAGCTGCTTCAGACGATCACACAAAAGAAATGAAGCCAATCATTCCTTTCATTCATGACGGCCCATGAAGGCCCTCGTGCAAACCCCACAGTTGCATCAAAACATCTGATTTATCTATTTTCCTCCAGCTTCCTTCAGTCCCCACATGCAGTCCCCGAATCCATGAAGACACACATTAGAATCAGTTTGTGAGACTCCCAGAAAAGTCAGAGGTCCAGATCCTCTGACTCATTACAGCACAGAGAGGAATGATGATAGATGAGAACACACCATCACTTAGAGACTGACTGATCATCAGCACAGAGAAACAGATCAGTTTACACAGTGAGACTGGATAACAGTGCCGTTCCACTACACTGCTTTATGGAATGTTCCATCTAAATTCCTTATGTCATTCATTTTATAAAAAAATATATATATATATATATATTTTTTAACTTGCATTATTTTTTGACTCAACGAGCATCATCCAACCAAAAGTTTTGATCTTTAAAAAAAATTCCCTTTGAAGGTTTGGAAAAGCATCCTCACCACTCAGCCTCTCACCTCTCAGCAGACACTTTCACTTTGCTCCATCTCATTTCCTGTAAAAAGGCTGCAGTAAAATGTACTGTCAAACTACTTACAGTGTCATTACAATGCAGAAAAACAAACAAACAAACAAAAACAAACAAAACAAACAAAAAAACAAAACAACCCTTACATCTAAACAAGTCTTTGTCTTATTTTTGGTAGAAACTGTCTTATCATATTTAATATGAGCCACATTCAGCTGACAAGACCAGAATAACATCTTACTTCAAGATATTTGAGGACAAAATGAGGTCTAAACTGCTTATAAAGAATAAGAATAACCTGCCAGCTGGGAAATAAAATAATATTTGTCAAGGTACTTGAAGTTAGAACAATGTCTTAATACAAGAGTCCTTTTATCCCATTTTCAGATTTGTTAAACTTAGACTGATCTGGTGAATGTGGGTAGCACTAAGTCCAAAAAGATATTTCTACAAAAAGTAAGACAAACACACCCTTACATTTCAGTTTTTGCAGTGTACTATCATTAAGTGCAGCTCCATGGACAGTATCATTACTGCGTATATCATTACTGAGAGAGCAGAATGCTCTGCACAGTATGGACGCTCAAATTCTCCTCACCTGCCTGAGTCCCACACCTGCCTGAGTCCCACACCTGCCTGAGTCCCACACCTGCAGAGTCAGATGAGCGCTCAATCCTTCATTATTCCCCTGAGTATGACTACATCAGAGGAAACAGAAAGCTGCAGGCCCATGGAAACACGGTGACAATTCACCATTTCATTCATCCTCAGCCTGCAGGTTGTACGATCACTGCAGGAGGTGCAGACTTACTCATCCCTGAGTGTTCAACAGCTAAACTTTATCAGCTAACACCAGACTGACATAATCATTCCTCTGACAGCTGGGAGGACATGTGGACATGGTCCAGCTGGAGTGCTACAGTGCTGCTGTGATGGTGCAGAGGTGGTCATGACAGCAGGAGTCAATAACCAACAACTACTTTTCTGTTTTTTTTAATCGCTCATGGCTAAATGTAAGGCTGTCTTAGCTGAAGCATTGATCCATTAAGTTTCTCCACAGATGGGTCAAATTTAACCCTTAAAGGAAGACTATTTCAACATGAAAGGCTCAGTTTTTCCATAACAGCATCTGAACCCAGCAGGGACCTTTGATCTGCTTCACCCTTTTAATGAACCATGCAGAATAACTACATTAGAGTCTTTAATTGAGCAAAGCAAAGCGTGAATTCTGAAGTAGCATGGTGCCGTTTCCCTGCTTTGATGGGTGAACTGGACTGTGAGCCGGTGGTGCTGCTGGTCAGGAAACGTCAGGTCATCAGAATCCTGTGATTACGGACCCCCTGCTGAGAAAAGTCAGGGAGTATGGAGATATAAAAACATCTCTACATGGAAACCACATCTAATGAGCTCACCATGGCAGGATTTAATCTAATCTACATTTTAGAGACCCTCTGCCCTGTGCTCAGTGAACATGAACCCACTCATGGACCAAACCATGAGGACGAAAAGGAGAGGGAACAAAGATGCTGATGAAGTCAGACCTTAGACGTGTCCTTTCACTCGCACTGCTGGAAGTGTGAGGCCTGGTCACTGTGTTCATGGTGAATACACACACTGGCTCCAAGAGGTCCAATTACAGGTCCAGCTACCTGCTGGGAAACTCAGTCATGACAACCAGAATGGTACCAAGAGCCCACACAAGGTCCACTCTCTCAGCTGAGCCCACAGAGAAGGAAATGGGAATTCATGTCTGAGCTTCAGTCCTTTATTTTCTTTGAACCTGAACACAGAAAAGTCCTAAAGCAGAACAAGGAAGAAGTCAGAGAGCTCAGCAACACGTGATCCAGAACCCACCACAAGAATCAACCCAGATGAACACCCTAAGATCAAAACCAACAACAGGGTTACAAGGACGATCCTCATGAACTGGGAAACTGGACTACCACACCCCACATGAGTGGCTTGAAGATTTCTGGACCGGGTTTTAGCAGAGAGAGTGCAGCTTCAGCTGTCAGCAACTAGAACAAACACTCATGCAGTCCAATTAGAGACCACTTTAAATGAGATGACATAGATGTGTTAATTATGTACTTATAGTTATATACTATGGTCATGAACTGTCCTAATGATGGTTTCTGACAGTTTGTGTTTTATTAAAACAATAAATAAAAAACATGATCAAACAGATTCGTTGATGTGCTCAAAGTGGATACTGGTTTCTGTCTTTCGAATGACTGGTCTATGAGCGGGGCACTTAGCTTGGATCTGGCTGAGGCCAGATGCTGGGAGCAGCAGAATATTTCTCAGGAGAAGCCACATTAAAGCAGTCCAAATGTACAACATGGCACAGAAGAGATCAAATATTCAGAGTAGTCAGATCAGTCAGTGTGTCAAAGCCTTTAAAATCTGTCTCCGTAAATGTTTAAAGAGGACACACATGATAGCATGTTCCTCTGCAGAGTAACATGCCCTTAACGTGTTCAGAGTATCTTTGCACCGTGTTAAATGAACACACACTGTCAGAGCTGAAGTTCACTTCATCAGATCTGACTAAACTACAAACTTTGAGAATCTGAAGCACATGTTACACGACTGAAGGTTATTTTAATCTTCTTCTCCATGGCTGAGGTGTTCTGCTCCTCACCTGGCTTACTGCGTCACAGTATGAAAGTATTCAGTCAGATGAAACCCTATCAGCAGTGTTTCAAACTCTCACAGCGATGTTTACCTCTCTTGAAGCAGCGTTGCTGAAAATTGGAAGGGATCTGAGTCTTGGTTTGGAAACTTCTCCCTGAAGGTCTGAAATAGTTTCCCTGCAGGTTTTAGTTCCAGGGTGTTGCTCAGCTCTGACATTAAACCACATTTTACATCCTGCCTGTTCACAGCAGCTCTCAGACAGAGCCTGGTGCTCAGAGGAACCAGGACATGATGAGACGGACTCAGGGAGGAAAGCTGCTCACAGTGGACTTCAAAGGGACCACTTTGACCGTTACCCATCATGTTACTGAGAGTGAATACCCTCTGCTTCAGCATTCACAGACTGTCCCGGGACTACCCCCCTTTTCCCCAGGAACATCAGTAAGTAAAGTGGACTCTCAGAGACCATGTGGAACTTTCCTCTGCTCCTCTAAAAGGGATGGAGTCAGAGTCCACCTGATGACATGTTAGAGCTGAGGTGAACAGAACTGTAGTGAGGAACCAGAACTGGTGTTTGAAGTTCTGCTTCTTGTCTCCAGACCTCCACCCCCACAGGAGGAGTACTGAGCTGTTAGAACAGTGCAGTCTCAGTGAGGCTGTGGGCACTAACAGTCCACAGACGCTGGGATGCTGCTGTAAACCTGCACATGTGTGTGATCAGGTGTGACCAGGTGAGTTATGACATGTCGTCTGCCACCTGCCACAGCCAGGTGAGCTGAGATATTCAGGGAGAAGAAAGAGAAGTGGACCATGTTAGCTCTGTCATGTATTACAGAACTATAAATCACTTCCTCCTTTATTCTTGTCTTTGGACCTTAGCAGTCCACATTCAGCAGGTCCAGGTTCATCATAGAGCCCTGGAGCTTTAACAATGGCCTTTCTGCTGGCTAAGGGTCTGTATCTGGACACTTCTCATTCAGATCATGTTTGACCAGCTTTTCTCTGCTTTGGTTTCCTTCCACCCCTGGACGTTTCTTTTTATGTTTCTGGGTCACGCTGAGATTTCTTTATCATACATGTTTTATATTCAGCCTTTCTCTTTCTCTGGAGAATTTGACTCTTTCCTCTTTGGTCTCTTTACTTGTCCATGGTCAGAGTCAGATAGGACTCAGAGACTTACACAGATGTGGTTTGTGATCAAGGATATTAGGAAGTTTTAACAAAATGGTTTTATTAAAGCTCATGACCTTAAATACAACACAATAAAAGAATGTTTGTTTGACATCAGCCCTCCAGATTGTTGAGAAAAGATTGTTTGTGTGATATATTGAATCTGGCTACTTTATTTATTGTATTATATATTATTTGTTCTTACATCCAGTGAGAAAGGCTGTTAGTCTCCCCCACAAAGTAAGAGGAGAGGATTTTCAGCCTAGGTATTTTGAAAAAGTATAAATAACATCCAACAAAATAAAATCTGAAGTCCTGTTTATCCTCCACAACATCCCAAAGGGTGGCTCCCTCAGTCAAATTCTCTACCAACAAGTTTTCCCAGTCCTCCACAGCTCAGAGTTCATTCAAACATGCTCTTTCACCACCGTGTCACTTAATTATTGTGCTGCAAACTCAAACCCACTGACTCCGTGGGCAGCTGTCACTGTTCATTCGTGCCAATATTACAAGTCATTTCACTCTGTCAAAGCAGCGTACAGATAATTACATGCCTTGTAGAAAGTGTGTGTTGTTGGCAGGAAGGAAATAATTAGTTCTTCCTTCAGAGTTCACCCTGCATAAAATCCCTCTCTAAAGGTTAGGGCTTGTTATGAGACCACATGTGACCAATACCTGACCTCTGTCAGGATGACTTCTAACTCATTAACACCATCTAAGGGTTCTGGGTAGTTTTACCTGCCCCTGAAGATGAATGTTGGTGGGCACTGTACTGAAAAGGCTTTGAGTCAGGAAAATTCAGGAGCCATGGGAAATTTTATCTCTAGACGCCAGTGTATGCTGCATTCAGGTTTCTGCTCAGTTCACGTCTGTGAAACCAGCAAAGCCTCTGATCAAACAGATGACTGCTCTGTTTGATCAGACTTATCCTGGGCTTCACTGTTTTTTTTTGATTTTAGTTTAAGCTTAGACGAAAGTTGAACCTCTTCTGAAGCATCCACACGTTGCCATGGTGATTCATGCACAAGTGTTCAGGTTTATTGGTTATTGATGTTAAAAAAGGACATTTGACATCATGACATGGACCAGCCTGAGGAATCACTGGCCTCTCATTAAGACAATAGAAGTGTGCTGTAGCAGAGGCAGGATAGGGCATGGTCACACAGGTCTCTGTTAATTACTGATAATTGGTCAGGAGAGCATAAGGCCAGCTGCTCTGTGAAGCTGTTAGAGCAGAGTTACACACACACATATACACACACACACACACACATGCATGTACACTCACACACAACCCAAGTTTGAGCCATCACCAGATCCCGATCTGATCGGGGGTTTATCAACCCAGTGGTCGTCTGTCCTTGTCACAGAAGGAAAACACATACTAAACATCACAATGATCAGATGAATGGGGAGAAAGGCAGACGCTCAATGACAGAGATGATCTAAATAACAGATCAAGTGTTGCTGTGAGACTAGACTTGGCTCTCCATGATGTGGGGTTGACACAGGAAGGAGTGCTGGTCAGAGAGTGGAGTGGACACAGAGGGCAAGCGCAGGCAAAAAAAAGTTTCCCACTATATAACAAAATCTTCTTCAGTGTTTTAGAAATATAGCTGTTGACAGAAATCCATCACATCTGGATAAAACTGGACTCCTTCTGGGGTTCCGCTGTGTCCGTCATCTTCAGTGTTCAAGCCCAATGAATCTTGGGATATGTGAGGCTGAGAAGGATTCACCTTACCATCCTTCATGACACTAACAATCCTGCTGCTCATCTGTGATCATCAGTTCATCAGGAGGACGCAGTGAGGATGTCAGACCACAAGAGGGAGAAATGATAAAACATTTATGACAAAGGAACTGTTGTTTAGAGAAGTCTGAGGCTCCTCTATCACTGTCCTTACAGCAGAAGCTGGGCTCACCAGCTCACGTCAGGAGGACAAACTGAGATTTATCGGACTCATGGCCTGAAAGGATTATACCATCTAATTTTGCATGCATTCAAAGGAGGTAATATACATTCACTTTTACACATTTATTCAAACAACCCTCAATAAGACACAGGTGCTGAACCTTAACCTCTCACTCAAACTTTTCAGTGATCAGGACATAATTTTCTTCTTCAGATGACCTGACATAACAGGTCTGAATGGAGAGTCTGTTAATATTACCTAAATATCACATAAGATTTCGGGGTTTAATCAATCAGTATTTATACAGCACAATGTTATTCTGTGTACCCAGAGTTTCTCATAAAGATATGGTCTTGCGCTGCGCCACACTGGGCTCCAGAGACACATCCAGTATGAATTGCCCAAAAGCTGTGGCGCTGAGCTGCTCACACTGCATGTGTGAATAAGGAGTGAGACCATTAGACGAAGCAGGAAGCGGGGTTGTACACCTCTTATTCATCCTCTGTTAACTTTCTCCTCAGAGTCAGACCTTCCCCTATGAGAGGAAGATGATGTGCCCTGCTCTGAGATGCTAACAACCAGCAGTCAGTCAGTCAGTCAAAGGGCAGCTGATACTGGGTACAGTCTGATAAAGCAGCTTTTTTACAGCACAGCATATGACCAGCATCACTTAGACCTGTGAGTGAGGAAAGGTCATCCCTCACAGATACAAGTGTGGTGGCACATTGTGACAGTGTGGTATGAAGCTGACAGGCTTTCAGGTTTTTTTCACCAAAAGCTGGAAGAGAACTCCTCTGTTGATTTTAAAGAACCAAAGGAAAGGTAGAAAACTACCATTTCAGTCCCAAAGAGAGCAGGAAGGTTACTCATATTTACATCCCCAACCCCACAAAATTTAAGCTATTTTGTAAATGATTTTTACTTGCAATACCTTCATGGCCCATCAGGGTGCTGTAGCCCACAGGTTGGGAATCACTGCTCATTTCGGCTATATTTTTTCATCCATCGCTATCCATCGTTATCACAAACACACTCCTCTTCTGTTGCCATAGGCGAACACTGTCCACAAGTGCACCACCAGTTCGCATTGAGTCGTGGACGTGCTCCGGTTTGTTGTTCTCGAGCCAGCTCTTCGTCTCTCTCCCTCTGCATCCTTCTTTCATGGAGCTCCTCGTCTGTGTACTCAGGCTCAAACCAGTAAGGACAACTGTCAAACTCGAAGTCGTAGTCTGAAGACGGTAGACGAGCTGACTCTATGATAACACTGGCGATGGATGAAAAAATATAGCCGAAATGAGCGATTTTGCAGAGATTATGTCCCGCGCTGAAGCTCCCTTGCCGTGGCCCCCGCTAAGTGCGGCTAAAATCAGCTGGATCTAAATAACTTCTGAAGGACTCCAAGCTGCAGGATGTTTGTCTGAGTGAGTATATGAGCATGCACACACCTACAAATAAGGTCCAGGTGTCAAAAAAACGGAGTTGCCCTTTAAGAAATAAAGTAAGTTGTAATAAATTTGATTTATCAACCATATGGCTGGAACTCAAATACATTGTGTCTCTAATAGGGCATTCATGCACCTTCTCCTCAAAATGGAGAATCAACAGCTTCATCAAACCATCAAGAAACTCCAAATTAAGAAGTTTATGCTGAAAATAATGAAACTGGAAAAAGATGTAAGAACATGTCCCATATAAGAAAGCCATGTTAACATTTACATTCTTTTAATGTTAGATTTTTTTGTCAAACATGGGGATGATGAAAAAGGGAGACATTCAAAAGTGAATGTTTGTCAAATTGTTCAACCAACATAGGTGGATGTGTAAAGGGCCCTCACTCTCAGTCCATCCGCAGGTTCCTGTGGCTCTGCATTGTTGTCATCCCATCCCTCTTCATCCAATACCTGAGGCAGACTCTCATGACGAATCGTTGCAGTGTTGTGCAAAACTGCACAAGCGACAATTTTGTCACAGGCCTTGTCAGGAGCCACTCTCAGGACTCT
Source organism: Halichoeres trimaculatus (assembly GCF_033239565.1). NCBI lineage: Eukaryota > Metazoa > Chordata > Actinopteri > Labriformes > Labridae > Halichoeres > Halichoeres trimaculatus. Next base: position 32,310,510 of record NW_027437194.1, on the reverse strand, counting down.
CAGGCACTGAAACCTGGATTTCATGAGGCTAAACAGCATCCCCACTCGTGCCCTGGTTCTAGCTTGTGCAGGCCCTCTGAAGGCCCTTTGCAGATCTGTAGCAGGATCCATGTACGGGGTCAGAAGAAAAGGCAAGGACAGATAACCTCTGTCTCCAAGTAGGATCCTGTTGAAATGACCTGCAGATTAAACATTCACTTTCCTAACAAATGATTACATGCATGACATGCAATTATTCTTTTTAAAGTAGAACTGCTTAAAATAAAATTCTCTTGACTTTTGTGAAGCTATGCAAAAGTGATGACGCTCTCCATATTCTAGTGTCATGGACAGACCCTGGCCATTTAGCCTCAATGTTTGTGATCAGGCGTCGTCCATCACAGATCATCTGCCAGCATGGAGGGTAATCATCAGTGTGCGCAACTTCACTTGAAATGGTATTCATTAGTGGCTCAGCGAGATGAATTGACATGCAGCTGTGTTCATCTTGGTCCAAACTTCATGCACAAAAGCTTCTTACACTTGTACGTTTTTAACCTGTGTCCATGTTTCATTGCCTTGTATGCCGTTAGGCTGGTGCAATGTGATCTACCTCTACATTTATGCTGTAAAAGGTTTTCTATTCACAAAGTCTGCCCCTGCAGGTCCAGATGGGGCCCGGATGCAGATATGGGTGCAGTCTATGGCTCCAAGAACATTAAGAAAGCCTGAAGGAGTCACACCTATCATCCTGCTGGCTAAATTACACATGAGGATCTGTTTGTGATGGCTCCTCTCATTGTTGACTGCTCTGTGCACCTTGATTTCCATCAGTGATAAATAAAGTTTTATCAGTTCAATTCATCACATACCTGCAATTAATAAAAGTGGTACAGTGGCACAGAGCCCTTCTCCCTAAATAAGGGAGAAGACAAAAATGAGCTTGTACACAAATAAGGTAGTAATCTGGAAAACTGTGGCTGTTGTCTCCTGCTATTTTTTTTACAAGACAATTTGTGCCTTTATTCTGTTCTTTGTTGACTGTACTTTGAGGGTGACAGAAGAAAGAAAATCAGATGTTTTCAGATAGCTATTGATGGTGGGATCAAACCCAAGCTGCAGTGAAAAGCACAGCTTACTGTGACTTATCACCCTGCACGCTAACCACTCACTCACTTACTTTCTCATGTGGAGGGTAAATAGTATAGTGTATGACATGTCTTGATACACGGTTATTCTGGTGTTGTTTGAAAAAGTCTCAGTTTATGTTTCTGAACAAGAACATCATTCACTACAGTTCTAGATGAATTTAATGTCAGATATGCAGTTCACAAGGCATCTTTTAGAAGCCCGTCAGTCCTTCTCTGAGACGCAGCTAAGGTAAGCCTGACCGTTAGCCTGACCAGGACCAGGCTTGTCACTCTAGCTTATTTATCATAGTTACCAAGCCACACTAGCCGTAAGCCTCGTTTGTGGAACCCAACTCTAAAGTTAGTGAGGTTAACCAAAATAAGCCAGGCTTTGAGCTAAGCCAGCTTCATGGAATACCCCCTGGTGTTCCTGGTTTTGTTTTGGTTGTTGCTCATCATGCGTGGTTTAGGCCATGCCCACATGTAGGGTATGTGGGGTACCGCATACCTTTTTATACGGTTACGCCTGTTATACAGAAAAAACCGCAGCTTTACGCCCCTAAAAAAACATGTTTTCCGAAAACTCCGACCAAACTCCGGCCAGGGTTTTGGAAAACTGTTTTTTTCCATACGACTACGTGTGGACACGTAGCCGGGTATTTTCAAAAAACAAGTATCCCCCCCTCATTCATTTAAAAAAATACTTTCGTCCACACGCAGCGAGTAAATCCGCCAGTGGGTGCGGCTCCAAGCACACCAAAGCCAATGGGCAGTGTTTTCCTGACGTAAAACTCATGCTAGCCAATCAGAATGAGCCCCTGTCATTCAGCTGTGACATTTGAGAACTGAAAACTCTGTATACTGGCGTCCACACGAAACCATGAAACCGGAGTTTTCCAAAATCTTCAGAGTTTTCAGAAAACATCGATTTTAGTGACGTAAAACTGCGGTTTCGTGTGGACGACAGGCGTAAACGTACAAAAATATATGCGGTTTCTCAAATACCTGGCTACGTGTGGACATGGCCTTAGGCCCTCCTCACACGAGGACGGCCCCGTATCGTCTTGGCGTCGGCATCAAATCGTGTATCGCTGTTTACACAACGTATTGCGCATAGGCTTGTGCATTTACATGATAACGCAAAACTGTGGTCGGGTTGCCCGTCTGGTTCTGCTCCGAGGCGGATTCCACGTCAACAAGTGCTCATGCATGCGTAACATGCTGCGTCTCTGCATGAGCACTTCTCGTTGTTGCCATAGCTGTTCATGCTCTCTGAGAAAATGTTGACATGATAGTCGAAGCAATATTTGTAGCTGCTGGAACAGTATTAGAATCAGTCCGCCTGCCGCCATTGTTGTTGTTGTTGTGTGTGACAACATGGGGAGTAGGAGGGGTGCTATGAGGTCCCCCCCTGTTCCGGACTTATCTGTTTATACCAAGTACGGCATGAAGACGAATACGCAGATATCCACCTGCAGACCCGTTTTCAAAAAAGATGCGGAGTCATGGACAAATACACGTCTCCGTGTGTCAATATCACCGGATCGATAGTTTATTTTACCGGAGTCGTAGAAATTCACACTCTTATAAAGCCCACCTAGGTTTACCTGGCGTTTCCATGTCTTGATTTCTCTCATATGTTTCACCTGTGTCTCGTCACACACCTGTTTTTGATCACCCTGTCTGTGTAGTCTCGGTGTTTCTGTCAGTTTGTTGTGTGTTTGTGTCGTGTCAGGTCTTCCAGTGTTTTCCCTCCAGTGTGAGGGTTTTTTGGGATTTACGAGTCTTGGATTACTGTTTTCTTGAGTTTTGTTGAAGTACTTTTGTTTTGAATCTGCACTGTGGTCCATCTCTCCTGTTTCCAGCCAAACTGTCACAGTATGGACTGGCAGAAAGCCAAACAATTACTAACACATGAAACAAACCAACCCAATCAGTACACAGACTGATCCACTTCAGTTTAAGAAAGTTATGAACTACAGAGTCAGAGAAAAGAAGTTCACATGTCAAACAGTAAACAACGGTGACTATATCTGGATTCACATCAGGTTCAGCCTGTAGGACACTGCTGTAGGCAGAGGCTTGGACCAGCTAACTGGAAATGATGCTGATGATGTGCTTGACAGAAACATGGAAGTGTCTGCTTACGCTCAGAGATGAACTCCTGACACCTGGTCCTGAGTCAGTCACAAGTCTAGTGATAAACCATCAAGAGAGCATTTTCCAGAGTCAGAGGATTTCCAGTCTTCCACCATGGAGTGTCTGCAACCCTCTGCAGAGCTGCCGAACATCAGCTCCCTGCTGCAATCTCTGGATAAGTGGGACAGACAGAAACGGAGCTGGGCCCACTCAGAACAGAAACACACTCTGTCTGAAACCTCCAGAGCCATCACAGAAAGAAAAACCTTTTACACATTAATTCTTGTAAATATCTGTTGCAAGGTGTACAGAGTATATTCAGTCAGCTACAGTCTAAACACTGCATGACTTTCAGGCTCAGGAAGCAGGGGCATGTTGGCTTTGGAGCTAAGTTAGCCGTGAGTATTAGGACGTGGGTGCTCCAACCTACAGGTCAGAAATTCTGACGTAGAGGGCATTCCAGCTGGGCGTTCCCACTCAGAATTCAGAAATTCTGACTTCCACGGAATACAGCATAAAGCCAGGCTCAGTGGACCATTAAACCAAAATGTCCTGAATAGATCCTTCACTTCTGACGGGAAACACTTTACATGGTGAGTCATTTCTAGCTGAAAACAAGTGTTCCCATGTTCCCATCTGACAGGCTGATTCAGTCATCCTTATTTAAAGCCTGCCGTCCAGCACACTAATCACAGCCTCAAACAGCATTAGAGTAAGTGTACTGCATTAGAGAAAAATTTACCCCCCAGTCCCCTTTTGAGTCAGAGTGACACATGACAGCAGCTCCCAGAGGTGGCGTCAGTCAAAGATGTGGCTGGAGAAGTGTCTGACTGTCGGAGCAGAATCTTTCTTTTTCTTTTTTTTTCCCCTTGTCTGCATTATCTTTTCTGCTGAGCACTGTGTCATATGACAGCGTTGAAAAGACCAATGCATTTTTTTTCTGGCAGTCAGAGAGATTTGAATATGATTAACTGTTATAGTGACCATCACCAGCCCTCCCTGTAGGCTACTCCATCATTTTAAACTTTATTTAACCCCTGATGTGAGCTGAAGGGGAGGGCCGTGCCACACCACAGTGTGAGAGAAGGGGAAATAATGACAGGCAGGACGAGACAAGACAAACCGAAGGGAGGACAAACGTCTGCTGTTGTTGATTTGAGATAGCAGTTTAAGTGCTGGGCTAATTCAAGTCAATACAGGAAGTAAAGGCTGTACTAAACCAGGGACACCAGAAATGTGGGGTCTTGATAGTGTGGGGAGTGTGGGTCTCCGTGGATAGGAGATGAAGTGGCATGCATCACAGGATGGGGGAAGATGTGAAATAGTACTTGACTCAGCATGTTCTGACGGGATCTATCATATCTCTTAGTTAGTCTCGACAGGAGCTTGAGTATCTGCATGCATGTGAGGTGGTCACCGAGTATCCAAGTAAGTAGTCCCCAAATCACCAGGCCCAGGGACAGCCCCAGAACCCAAGGGGGCACAGACCCGCCTCCCCGCCAACACCAAAGACAGCACCCAGGGCACAGAGCAGTAGCCCCCCCTGCAGATAGCACCCACCCTCCCTGGCCACCCATCCACCAGGCCCCAAGCCGCCCCCTCCCCCAGCACCCAGCCACTCCCACCCCCCAGCGGCAGGCCGGAGGCTCCAAGCCACCCGAGAGCCAGTTCTCCCAGGACCAGACCCCTCCCCAGAGGGGGGCCACGAACCACAGCCAGGAGCAGAATGTTTCTGATGAGCAGAGCACAGACGCCCAGCTTTAAGACTGCACAGCTTCAAGAGGTATGGCTCCAAGACGTATGGCTTTAAGACGGTGCTGCAGCTTTAAAATGGTATGGCTTCAAGATGTGCAGCTTTAAGACAGTACAATAGCTTTGACATAGTATGCCTTTAACATATACAGCTTTCAGGTGGTATGACCACTATAAGACAGGATACCTTCAAATCTGTGCAATGGCTCCAAGATGGTATGACTGCAAGACGTACAGCTACATGACATACAGCTTTTGGACGGTCTGTATTAAGATGGTACAACTTTAACATGTACAGCTTTAAGACAGTACAATGGCTTTAAGATGGTATGGCTTCAAAACATGTGACTTTAGGACAGTGTGGTTTCAAGATGTGCAGCTTTAAGACATACATCTTTAAGACAGTACAACAGCGGGCTAAGAGGTCTGCAGTGGACCAACTAACTCCAGTCTTCCTGAACTCAGCTCTTATCCTTCTTCCAGGCTTCTAGCAGCCTAAAAAACCCTTCTCCTCAAGCCTCCCCAAACACAAAGAGCCTCTCCTCAGTCTAAGAAAAACCCTCTTTTCCAAGGCAGAAGAGCTTCTTTTATACCCTCAGGCTTGGTGTTCCTTCTTCACCAGATGATCTGAACATATTTGGAAGGTGTGCATGGGTATTCTGTTTTGAGTTCATAATAAAAACTCCTGTTGAATCCTGAATTGGAGTAGGCTCAGGTGCAGCGTCCTCAGATGTTTCCATGTATTTTTCTGTCATAGCTGACTTTGGACACTTCATGAGGGAGAATGTCTCTGTCATTGGTGGACAGGGGTGGTGAAGATGTCTTCATTTGCCAGTCAGAAAGAGGAAATCTTTAAATGTGAAAATATTACTCAGAATCCAGAGATCCTTTGAGGTCCTAATGTTGAAAACAGCAATATTATAGCATTTAGCAAGCTCATCCATTGGGCAGTTTCCAGTTACATCCCCTGTACTCTTAAAGACACTGAAAAGCAATGTCTGTCACCTGACATTCTAGGATGCACAGGGCTGAGGTAATATTTACCGTTCTGTTTACCCCTACCCCAAAGCCGTGGGGGCAGTATGCAAGATGGGACAGCTAACAGCTAAGATTAAACTGCTAGATCGTTTCTAGTTTTAGCCTGTGCTGGCTGCTGTAAGTAAGATACTGTACAATTTTTGAGTTCAGGGCTGTCCCTTAAAAAATAATGCAGCATACCAAAAGCTGCAATAAAAACAGGACAAACAAAAATATCATTCCATGTGGAATTACACAAACAACATTACATCTAAAAATAGAACAAAGAAGATAACATGAAATGAGGAAGTTTTTCCTGGTTACCCCTGAGGGTCAAAGAAAAAAGAGTGATACTTGGGTCATAAAGGGTTAAACAAGCATAGAAGAAGAAAATGTTGGTGGGAGTCACTGGAAATATGAGGAGGCACTCAGGAAAATATTTGTGTACTGCTGGGATTTAGAAACAGTGGGTATTTCAGAGACACAGCATCTCAGTTAAATGTGAACATGAATATTAAGACTGATGCTGCCTGGTACCAGCAGCCCCTCATCCCAGTGCCAGCTGACGCTACCGCCACACTTTAGTAGTTCAGTAAACCTCAGTGTGTGTCTCTCCTGAGAGAACATTATTTACTCTGTGTTCCCCTCCTCCAATGAAAAGTAAAGTAGTCACATCTATGTTTTCATGTCTTTGGGTAGATGATGATGAAGATGTTAACTTCTTATATGGGTCCCTCCTGCTTATCAGGCGTAACTTTCCATAATCTCTTTTTTCCAGCTGGCAAAGTCCTTAGTGCTCCATGTATTTTTTTCACAGTTGTTGGTGGATCAGACGTCTTAAAATCATATTTTACTGCGAACTTCTATCTGTCCGTTTAGTGTTTAAGTCCGTGAACCTTCAGTATGGCCACACATCCGGGTAACTACCCCAAACATGACGTCAGTGCAAACACTCTGTACCTGCAGTGCAGACAGCCAGGTGCAGTATGAGCTACTGTTGTCTCTATGTCACCTTTCCATCCTGCTGTCAGGGGGCTGGAGCCAGCAACTACAGACCTAAGGATCCTGATGAATATGAGAGCACACGTCACAAATCTGCAAATCCTGAATTATATCAGGAAATGTTTATCTGAAAGTCAACATTTTTACCATTTTGACTGAATCTTGGTTACCATGTGTGAGTTTGAAAGAGAGGTTAATCGGTCACCAAAGATCTGCCACTGACTTTAAGATAGCATTAAATGTTTGTTCTTTACTGATTAATCTGCATTAAAATGAATAGAAACAAATATATTCAAGAAACCAGTTATTCCCTGAAAATGAGTGTCTATCACTCAGACAGCACCTCAGTGTCTGGATGTGTAAGAGACTTGAAGTGGAGTGATGATCAGTGCATGATCATTTCTCTCCTTTGCTTCAGCTGGCAGCAGCACCACCTGTAAACAACAACCTGAGGCTCATCATTTAGAGATTTGATAATATTTGATCCACTCTCTGTTTACTCAAATAAACCAGCCAGAAGGAGAAAATAGCAGAGACCTGCAAAGGAAGTCATCAGCCAGTCGCTCAATGAACCACACAGAGACATGGCAGAGAAGAGTCACTTCCACTTTTAATTAGTCCAGCAGCCAATGTCAAAACAGAGATAGAAAAGGATGGACTGAACAAATACTGGCACCAGACTGAAGGAGGGACGAGGTCAGACTTTAACTTCACACAGTTTGGGATCTTTTTTTTTCACCAGCTACTACAGCTTTGGATTTGGCCTGCTGGTTTCTCCTTAACTGTCGCCACAGCGCCAAACTTCAGACTCCGTCTGTTTCTCTCTCTCTCCCTTTCTGTGTGTGTGTGTGTGTGTGTGTGTATGTGTATCTGTGTGTGTGTCTGTGTGCGTGTGTGTGTATCCCTACCCCCCCCCCCCCCCCCCCCCCCCTCCTTTTTTCTCTCCCCCCCCCCTCTCTCTCCCACTCTCTCTCCTCTATCTGTCTCTCTCTAACCCCAACACAGTCGAGACAGATGTCTGTCTAACATGAGTCTGGTTCTGTCCGAGGTTTCTGCCCGTTAAAGGGAAGTTTTTCCTTGCCATTGTAACTTGCTAAATGCTGCAAAGTCCTGCACTCATGGTGGATTAAGATAAGATAAGACTCCTTATCTTGTCTTGATGTTGGGTTTCTGCTAATAAAATTTTATTAACATTTACGGGTCTAGACCTGTAAATGTTTTTGTAAAGTGTCTTGAAATAACATTTGTTATGATTTGGCGCTATATAAATAAAGATTGATTGATTGATTGATTGATTTTGTCCACTCACTCATGACTCTTTTCCTGCACTGAGAAAGTCCCGTGTTGAGTTTAAAGAAAACAAACTGATCTCCATCCAATCAGGACTCAGGTAAACTGAACTGTTTAATGGAGCTTTGTCAATAAAGGGATTTATCTAACATTTTTGTGATTGTCTTTAGATTTAAATCATAGCTGTTTTTGTGTTGAACTGGATTGGTTTTCTTATCATGATCAGCTTATATCAGGATTTAAAGGGTCACAAAAACTGTTGTGTGAAGTCAGCTCCTGAACCAAAGGGGTTGAATAAACAAAGACATAAATGTAAGTGTAAGTGGAGAAATGTTTGCTGTAAGTCTCAAAATAAAGTTTACACCAATGCCACAATAAATTAAAATGAACCAAAGACCAGCTCCAAGATGAGTGTGTGCACAAAGTGACATGTCTTCCAAGCTACTGGTTTCTCCTGACATCTACAGTGCCAGATCACACACTGCTCCTCTCTCCTGTCATCATGCATGGATCTGGTTTCTGGAGACAAAAACATAAACTAAACTACAAAACAAAAACCAAACATCACTTTACAGAATCCTACAGTACATACAAAACCTCCAAATCAAATTCTGCTTTTGTACAACTAAAAATGGATCCAAGCCCCTCTCTCTGAGAATCCTCTGTTGCATGACTGATGCAGAGCACAGAGTGGCTCTTATAAAGTGAACCAAACAGAAAAAGTACAACAAATATGGTGTTAGAAACATGAGGATCAAAATATATATCAACAATATCAAGTTTTCTTCTTCTGTAAAACTCTGCTGTGGCATCATGGCCAACCATGTCGCATGGTCGTACGCTGCTGGATCCAGTCTGAGACCGAAACAGCAGAGGCTGAACACGCTCTTGGTTCTTCTGGTGAGATGGTTTCACGGCAGTCCCAGACTGTTTCCTGCACCCCTCAAGCCCTGTCCTCTCCCTGGTCTGACCCCCATTCATCCTTGTTCTGAAGGCATTCGGGTGAGTTTCTGTGTAGTCCATGAAAATCTCCAGTACCCCCTATGCCGTGCTCTTAATTGCATTCTCGTTGAGCTTTTCCATGTAGTTCCTAAGGTCCTTTGAGTCCCCGAGCTCGATGTCTGGACATACCCATTTTATCTCACTGGTCTGCACCAGTGCTGCTGGGCTAAGCACAGGACATCCATTACTGGACTTGACATTGGAAAAGGTGGTGAACTTCACCCTCTTCCTCTTGGTGGTTGGAGAGTTCAGGGACTCGTTCCTCCCACTGCAGCCACTCACACCCCGCTGGATGCCTCCATTCAGCAGCTGGCTGCCTTCCTCTAAGGTACCCACCAGCTCGTCCTGCTGTTGCTGCTGCAGACAAAGCCCCTCCTCTTGGCCCAGCCACACCCAGTCATGAGCATGGGGCATGGTCTCTGGGGCCTCCAAGGAGATGTGCTTGCTGCGATACTTGTATGCATAAGAGATGCAGTTAATAAGAAAAACCATGATGGCCAGGCAGAAGACTCCCAGTAGGGCGTACATACCGATCTCCAGATCTGTCAGTCCCCGTCTGGATGAAGAGAGGTCCTCGTCCATGCTGCGACTTCGAGGCAGCTCTGCCTGGTCTGGAAACTCAGAGAATTCACTCGGGACCCTTGCACCACTTTCCACAGGCTGACGCCCTCCATTAGGTCTGACAGGAACGTGACCCCTGATGGTTGTGGCCCCATGGTTGATTATCCCCGTGTCCATGTCAGAAATAGATCCACCATAATACGGAGGGTCAGGACGTGTCCGTCCCTCTCCTGGCTGTCTGAGTTTATCCTCTGTCTGTCCAATCCTCACCTGTATGTTTGCCACTCCTGTGGTCAGGATACTTCTTTGTTTTCCTTTCTGGCACACCTGTGATTGGCTCATTTCAACACGCACAAGCAAGCCCTGACCCTCGCCTTTGGCAACAACAATGGGCCACTTCCACTTTGCGCTGTGCTGCACCACCACCACCTGTTCATTCAAAGAGGTGGCAGCCAGGGTGAAATGAGCTGGGTTGTAGTTGTCCAGTGGAGTCATGGATCCGTCGCTGAACTGGAGCCAAGCACTGATAAGGGACTCCTGAACAAACACACATACAAGCAACAGTAAGACCCTGTACCAGAAATTCAGCTCAAAATAATCCCATTACACAGTGATCTGCACATTTCCAGCCAAGGCCTATAGATGACTAAACCATAGCATAAAGGGACATGGGGAAAGCAGAGAGTGAGCCTTAATTATGGGAAGGGTAACAATTAAAAAGATTGGGTGTGATTCTATTCTTGTTGAAGCCAAATATACTTTAGTCTCCAGGGACAGAGACAGTAGTCCTTTCCATTTGAAGATATAATGAGAGGAATAACAGAGTGCTTCAGATGCTGGATATGTAAATCAAAGATGTAGCTTCATGAGCCCAAGAGTGAGTTAATGATGAGAGAAAAACTCCATAACAACCCTGCTTCACTTCTAAGACAAACACAGTATGCAGTAAAGCTGCTGGTTGGAAAGATCAGACTGTCCTCTGTCTCAGAACACGTCCAGGAAACACACTGGGAGTAAAACCTGTGAGATGTTGGATCTGTGGAACTGTCACCTGTGATAGGGACTGGATGACTTCTTGTGTAGTTGCGGTGGCAACAATGGCTTTGTTGCTTCCTGGGCTGAGCTGCAGGGACAGAGAGAGTCCAGACACCAACTGCACCCCCAGCTCTGTCACACTCACTTTATCCTCCAGGACCTTGATGCTCCTCTCACCTAAGACTGATGATGTCAGAGGGGACAGCACCTGAAATACATAAAGGACACCTGCTGGTCATGTTGTAACTATACAGATCTCTTACTGTATTAAAGCTCAGGGGTCAAACAGGAACCAAAAAGCAAACTGAGGTCTTCTTGGGCTTAGACGCTCAGTAGGACATTGGTCCATATCTTCTTAAAGACGAACAGGTGAGGTCTTGACTCTCACTGACAGATATCTTAGAATTTAGATTTAAGATTCACTTTTCAAGATTCAAGATTCCCTTTATTATCTCAGAGAGAAACTTTTTGGGGGGCCTTTCGCCCCTGCTGCAATCAAATAAGAGAAGAACAAAAATAAAACAATAAAACACAATAGAATAGTAAATATAAAATTAGATAAGAACAAGCAAAGTGCTGATCTGTGCAAAAACAAAGTGCTACCTGGTGCAAATATGCTGGTCATCCAAGCTCACTGACTAGTTTGATCGCCATAGGTATAAAAGACTTTTTAAATCTGTTTAGTTTGCATCCAGGCACTCTGAACCGTCTGCCTGATGGTAGCAGCTCAATCTCACTATTCAGAATATGTACTGGGTCATGTATTATCCTATTTGCTTTATTCAGTGTGGCCTGTTGGTACATGCTCTGAATGGAAAGGTGACCTTAAGTGCCAATGATGTTCCCAGCAACCCTGATTATTCTCGACAATTTATTCTTATGTTGAACAGACAGGTTTCCAAACCACACTGTGATGCTGTATCTAATTAAACTCTCTAAGACCGCCCTATAAAACATCAACATGAGCTTCTGGTCAACACCATGAAGTCACAGCCACAAAGGCTGTCAACGTGTGTGCTCCAAGAGAGTGCATTGTCAATAAAAACACTAAGGTGTTTGTATGACTGCACCTGGGTAATGGCTTGATTGAGGATGACCACAGGCCTATGGTCCCCCGCCCCTCGAGGGTCAAACACCATTTCCTCAGTCTTTTTAACGTTTAATACAAGACTGTTGTCGTCACACCTATTAATAAACCTCTGGATTTCCCTAAGATTGTCAGATAAACCACCGTTCTTTTTTGGTAATGCTAAAATTACTGTGTCGTCTGAGAACTTAATAATATGATTATTTGGATAAAAACTTCGACACACATCTGTATACAAAGTAAACAGAACAGAACTTTTGTTGGGGCTGAAGATCCAGTGAACATCAGACACTGTCACTGAGACACCATCCATATTTTGTATGGCCAGTGGTAAAGCAGCCAGATTCTTTCATCAAAGTCCTTGAATCGACTGTTTCCTCTCCTATACTTTCTGCAGCTCTGGCCTTTGGCTCACCTTCACATTGATGACATCCCTCCACCACACATCACATCCTGTCTCCCAGCATGAGTGTATAGACTGCTTCATACCAACCCAGACAACAATTAAAGACCTCTTTGACCACCCCCTCTTCCATTTCAGGGCTGTCAGAGTCTTGTCTTTTATGATTTGTGTCAAAAAGAAATGGCCCTGACCACCTAACCCATTTAAAACTCATTTGCACCTGGACCTTGTCTATTACAACCACATTCAGCCAGGACTAGGATCCAGTGATGCTGGGGTCATGTCACTTTGAGTCATCATACTCGCATATCTGCAGATCTACCCACAACATCTCAGTGAGGAGGTCTGATTTGATTGGCCGATGACAAGAAGTCTCGTTTGTTAGTGATCACATTATAACCATGAAGGGATTCCTTTTGAGCTCTTACAATCCTGGCTGAAAAAAAAAAAAAAAAAAAAAAACATTTTTTCTATTTTCTACGCACACCATCAACTCCCTTCTCACAGCTCTTAAACTGCTAAAGGAGATCCATATCAGTGTAATTTAAAACAACACATAGGAGGAAATGCTATGCCTGATCAATGTTCAGACTTGTTCACCAGTGGTGCCACAGGCTGAAGAAAACCCAACAGAACTGTGCACAGAGATTAGGTTATTCTCTGACTCAGATGTCCTATCAATTCAAACATCAATCCTCACATTTTATTTTACAGTGTAAGGTAGCACACATCATCACTCATTCCATGTGTTAGCCAGGTAGCATGCTACTGCAAGTTTAACATCTTAGTGAGTGCCCTGTGTTATTTTCTCCTAGAGTTTTACAGAAACACATACAAAAACATTGTTATGGCTCTGGGTTCAGCCTTTGTTATTTACAGATCGTATATCATGAGTTTGTTTGTAACTAATTATGTTTCTCTTTTCATACCACAGTGCTTCCTGCTGCTGGGCAGGGACAAGGACCAGAGCATAGGTTCAGGCTGTGCCGTACTAACGAGCAGCAAGCATGCTCAGTGCGTCTTACTGCACCACACCAACTGACGGGAGTGTAAGATGAGGTTGTAAATTCATGCCTGGCTTTGGGTATTATGTTAATGCCCTGGTGACTCCCTTTATGTCCATCCATCCATCTTCTTCCGCTTATCCGGGGTCGGGTCACGGGGGCAGCAGCCTAAGCAGGGAAGCCCAGACTTCCCTCTCCCTAGCCACTTCGGCCAGCTCTTCCGGGGGGATCCCAAGACGTTCCCAGGCCAGCCGAGAGATGTAGTCTCTCCAGCGTGTCCTGGGTCTGCCCCGGGGTCTCCTCCCGGTGGGACGTGCCCTGAACACCTCACCAGGGAGGCGTCCAGGAGGCATCCTCATCAGATGCCCGAGCCACCTCATCTGGCTCCTCTCAACGCGGAGGAGTAGCGGCTCTACTCCGAGCTCCTCCCGGATAGCCGAGCTTCTCACCCTATCTCTAAGGGAGAGCCCGGCCACCCTACGGAGGAAGCTCATTTCGGCCGCTTGTACCCGCGATCTTGTTCTTTCGGTCACTACCCAAAGCTCATGACCATAGGTGAGGGTGGGAACAAAGATCGACCGGTAAACAGAGAGCTTCGCCTTCCGGCTCAGCTCCCTCTTCGCCACAACAGACCTGTGCAGAGTCCGCATTACTGCGGACGCCGCACCGATCCGCCTGCCGATCTCTCGCTCCATCCTTCCCTCACTCGTGAACAAGACCCCGAGATACTTAAACTCCTCCACTTGGGGCAGTATCTCATCCCCGACCCGGAGAGGGCAGTCCACCCTTTTCCGGCTGAGGACCATGGACTCAGATTTGGAGGTGCTGATTCTCATCCCAGCCGCTTCACACTGGGCTGCGAACCGCTCCAGAGAGAGTTGAAGGTCACAGCTTGATGAAGCCAACAGGACCACATCATCTGCAAAAAGCAGTGATCCAATCCTGAGGTCACCAAACTGGACCCCCTCGACACCCTGGCTGCGCCTAGAAATTCTGTCCATAAAAGTTATGAACAGAATCGGTGACAAAGGGCAGCCCTGGCGGAGTCCAACCCTCACTGGAAACGAGTCCGACTTACTGCCAGCAATGCGGACCAAGCTCTGGCACCGGTCGTACAGGGAACGGACGGCTCGTAACAAGCAGCCCGACACCCCATACTCCCGGAGAACCCCCCACAGGACTCCCCGAGGGACACGGTCGAATGCCTTCTCCAAGTCCACAAAACACATGTGGACAGGTTGGGCAAACTCCCATGCACCCTCAAGAACCCTGCTGAGGGTATAGAGCTGGTCCACAGTTCCACGGCCAGGACGAAAACCACATTGCTCCTCCTGAATCCGAGGTTCGACGATCTTATGTGTGGTTAATAAATGTGAATAGACTTTGTAATGGATTCAGGTATGAAAACATCTTGTGTGGCTGAGCTGATTACTTCATTGATTCTGTAGTTCTGGCCAGGTGTTTTTTTCATAGCTTTTTTGCTGTGTTTTTGCTCATGTATCTTCCCATTTTTACCTTTTGAGGTGAAACAACACCTTTTTTCAGATAGCCTTTTTACCAACCTTCCCCTCTCAAGGTTAGAGTGAGACAGGTTCACTAATGTCAGCCCCACTGTAGGTTGAGTTAAACTACTATATTTGGTTTTTGACAGAAAATTCTTGAACTGTGAACATGAATGTTAATACTGTGAAAATAAACAAAGTGTCTGAGATGATAACGTAGTAAAAACAGCTCTGCAGTCTGCTGATCAGGCCACCTAACACTCATCTCACCTGTATTTTGGTGATCCCTGGGCTCACTCCCATGACGACTTGGCCGTCCAGCAGCTGTGCAACCTTCAGGTCGGCCACCCTCAGAGACTCCCTGACCAGCGGGGTCACTTCCACCTGCCAGTCACTCCCGATCAGGAAGTTCTGCTGACCCAGCCCGTCCTCTTCTGAGGCTCCTTTAACTTCCCCAGTGTCCACCACAAAGTGTGTGAGGACACGCAGGGTGGTGCTCTGATACTGAGACACACAGCTGCTCTCTGTCCTCTGCTCTGCTGCATCATCTTCATCTTTGTCATCAGTCACTCTCTCATAGCTGCAGGAAAAAGAGGTTCAGGTGAGGAAGAGGAACATATGAGGATCAGTTAACCTCAGTCTTCTTCTTCTTCTTCTTTCTATCATCATTTACTCTAATTCACTGATTTCTTCTGGCTATTGATGTCAGGACTGTCTGCTGGTCTGCAGGTTTCTCTGGTCCCCTGAAAGTCACAGGCTCCCAGCACTCTTAAAAACCCTGTGGAAACCGCTCCCAGAGACAAACTACTGCCTTGCTTACTTTCTCATTTTCTGTAAAGGGGCAACAGGTGTTTGTTGTACGTCTCCCATTTATACAGCCGACGGCAAAGACTTTGCAGTTTCAGCCATCTCAGGAGAAACATTTGTTACTGAGAAATATTTGCAGAGCCAGCAGTTCTGTCACATATTTGCTCTATTTTCCCTCCAGTTAAAGCTCATATGGTCCTTATTACTTTAAAGAGTCGGACTGGACTGGACTGGACTGGACTGGACTGGACTGGACTGGACTGGACTGGATTGGGAGAGAGGAGGAAACGACTTTAGTACTGAAGACTGTACAAACGCTGAAAGGGTTAAAGAGGAGAGCAAAAAGGATACATCCAGAGGAATGAAAGGTGTGGGACAGTGAGCCTCCCAGCAGTTAGAATGGATCTGTGTGGTTTAGATTATTTAGAAGATCTCTGCAGCACTTAATAAAGACTATACACTTCTGAATATTCATTCACACCGCTCAGCAACTACATTATGTCAGCTCAGCTGTTTATCTTACTCTGTGATTGAACTGGATTCACTTTAGCCCCATAGGGTCCAGCTGTTTTTAAAAGCAGCCTTTATATCCTGGCGACACAGATTGCATCCTGGGTACTGAAATACATCATGTTTAAAACAAATCTCCTTTTTAGAAGTCCTCAAGAAAATCTATGAAGAAGAACACAGCTTGCACAGAAAGCAGGAGTTCTTCATTCCCATTCATATCCCTACCTCCTTTGTGACCTGAGCGCCACCCCCTCCACCCACCCCTTTGATGTCCACTGTCATCTCTCTCTGTATATGAACAACATAGATCAGTGGATTGTTGTCATGTAATATCCTCTCATCAGTTTCTGACTGTCCTGTAACCTAACTTCCAGCCCTCTCTGACATTCCCTCTCTGACATTCCCTCTCTGACATTCCCTCTCTGTTTCATGCTCTGCCTCAGCCTGGGGGGCTCACCATGACACTCTCCATTAGGTTTAATGAGGCTGGACAGGTTAACATGCTGTGACCTGCTGCCTCAGCTTGGTTCCTTGCCTCACTCCATCCACCTCTCCTCTTCCTCCTCTTCTTCTCTTCTTCCACAAAAGTGAAGTAATAAACCAATGTCAGGGTTTTAGATTTGCCTGTTATTCTACTGATATGAGCAAAAATGCCTCATCAAACACGACCAGACATGGCTGATGTAACCATGGTGGAACAGTGGTTACATCACATTTGTTGTTATTGATTTTTAGGGATATTTATCTTATGGAAAACAAAACTAGAAGATAGAAATAAGTATTGATCAATTTATTTAATAATATTTAATGAATTATGTATATCTATAGACTGAAACACTGGTAACATCTCACTGTAGGTATATATCAATGTGGAGAAATCCAAAAATATCTCCAACCATTCATCATTCAGCCTGTTTATTTCACTGACAGGTGAAACTTAAGTTGTTATCTCTTTCATCACAATGAGCTGTTAAGTTATCAGCAGACTGCACCTTTGTTCTGGAACAATCTAACATGACTAAAGATGCCTGTCACCGATCACTGCACTCTGCGTCAGTCCTCAGAGGATCTCCTCCAGGCTCTGCCCTTCTCACATCAGTACCCATTCTTTATTTTACATTACAACCTTTTAGGACCAGTCCATGAACTCTGAGGCTCTCATTGTGTTTCCTCTCCAGCTCATTCTGCAGTTTGTGCCTCTGTCTGCACCAGCACTACAGAGCCTGTTTTTAGTGGTTTTCTTTTGTCTCCCAAGAAAAAAAAGCAATTCTAATCCTCTTACAGGGTCCTCTAAGGGGCCGTTTACACGACAACAGCTTTAGGGTGAAACGCAAAAGTTTTGTTGCGTTTCAGCCTCACGTTTACAAGGAAACAGCGTTTCAGCCGACCTAAAACGCAAACTTTTGAAAACAGCCCCCAGAGTGGGATTTTTCTGAAACGCTCCTGACACCGTTGGCGTGTAAACAGTAAGCCAGCATTTTCAGTGGAAACGCTGACGTCACAGTCTGTCTCGCGCGCACGAATACAACAGGACAACAGTACCGTTGGTACGATTGTCACAAACTACCATGTTGTGCTTGTGCTGCTCAATCTGCTGTATCTGCTGACTGTCTTTCAACAAAATCTGCATCTGTTGCTCCACTTTTTGACTTCGTATTCCTCAAAACACCAGATGATCGGCTCATCTCTACTTCGGTGGAGATCTCCCAAAAGCGGCTTCTGGACGAGACAGTTATAGCACCACCTATAGGCCTGGGATGCTCACTACAGCGTTTTCAGTCCATTAGCGTTCCCGTGTAAATGCAGATTTTTTTCACCGAGTTTTCACTGCGTTTTAGCGTTTTCAGATGAAACGTTGTCGTGTGAACGGGGTCTAAGACCTTTCAGGATTTGAACTCATCCTGGGACTCCTGTACAACAGGTGTCCTGCTCCACTTATTACTGTACTCTACAAGCCTTGTTTGCATGTAGGCCAGCAGCTTGTTTTCAAACCACAGGTCACTTTTATTGTAACTGCTGATGCTGAAAGCTATTCCTACTTGCAACAGAAGAAACTAGGCACCCTCAGCCAAGTCTTACCGTCTGTTGACTGCACTGACAGGGACCCTCCAGCCCTTAATCTGGCTGAGCTCAGGGTCAGCTACATCAATAAGCAGGGGCAGGCGGGGCATCCACACGCTCATCTCCAGCTGGGCGCTCAAGAAGCTGTAGGTGAAGTTGAGCATCACTCGACTCTTTCCTCTGGTCTCCTTCCCGTTGACATACACGTAGTCACAGCGCTCTGACACCTGGAGGAAGAAAGAGAAGATCGTAGAGGCACAGGATGAGAGACAGAGGACAGACCAAGTGATGCAAAGGATACAAAATAAGACTTCAAACTTTGACAGAGGACAAAAAGTGTCCAGAGTCTCAATTAGAGGTGGTTTTATTTAACAGATTTTCTAGGCCACATCTGAGAATCTCAGTACAAGCAAAATAAATGTCTCAAGTATTTTTCAACTATTAGTTTCAACTATCTGTTTCAGTTATAACGGCCCACAGATTAGAAATGTGGAAAAAGAAAATCACCTTGAATGAGGAAATTACTTTCACAAAAGGGTGTTCTTCAGTTGAAAGTCAATTTCACATTTCATTTCAAAATCAAAGTCCTGTTGAGTCTGAAGGAAGAGTGAGGAGGAACAGAATCCAGGTGTTTGAAGTCCAGGGTGTCCTTGCTGTAGTCTGTGCTGATTTTAGGGGCCGTGTCATCTGTTGGTGTGGGTCCACTGTGTTTCATCAAGCCCACAGTAAACACAGACACCTACCAGGCCAATCAGTGGGCTTCATGCTTCCCTCGAGCGTCATGGAGATGCTGACTTCATTTTCCTGCAGGATTCAGCCCCTACCTGCAGCAGCAAAACTACTGTCCAATAGTCTCACTATGACTTTGTTTGACCATGGCATGGTACTACAGAGCTAAAGCACAGACGTGTGTGTGTGTGTGTGTGTGTGTGTGTGTGTGTGTGTGTGTGTGTGTGTGTGTGTGTGTGTGTGTGTGTGTGTGTGTGTGTGTGTGTGTGTCCTCTAACCAAAAAAATACTGACTTGCTGGAGATCTGCTGTCAAAGCCACCTGAGCTCCCAAACCACCAAATCAGTGCTGTGGGGGTAAAGCCTCCATGCCACGCCGTGCTGGTTCAGTAATTCATCTTTAGACAGCAGGTAATTAGAGCAGGGGTGGGCAGTTCATTTGTACAAGGGGCCACCTGAGAAACCTGAATCATGTCAGAGGGCTGCAACAACAATAATGTGAATTTATTTCTGCTCAGTATTAACTTTTTCCCCCCATTGTAAAATGCAGCAACATAAATAATAATGATAATCTGTTGACATGTGAGATTTTGGTGTAGGTCACATAGGAAAATACTCCTACAAAAGTTAAAAAACTGTGAAATTAACAATCATTTCATTAGTGTTTCTTTTTTATTTCTAGCTTTATGGTCTCCACAAATACTGAAAAAACTATCTAACAATTTCATACCAAAAAAATATATATATATATATTGTAATCTCTTCACTTCAGTTTATCACGGCAGTAAAATAAATCTGGTCAGTCCTGGGCTTGAACAAGTGTTTTGACATCTGGATGAATTTCTGAGGTGGCTATGAGGGACAGCTAAGTGGTACTCCTCAGTGATGGAGGATCTGTGTTTGGACTTGTTGAACTTCATTATTTGTCACTGTTCAAGCACATGGCTAAGGCATGCAAGTGTGTCCTCACAAAAATAAAAGCAGCACCCTGTTTGATAGCATGCCGGATCTTTTTTTTTTTTTAGATTTATATTCTAATTTCTGATTGACCTTGTGTGGGCCAGACACAGATGCCCAAATGGATGTGGCCCCTGGGCCGTATTTTGTCCAAATCTGATTTAGAGGACATATGAAATTACAAGCAAACATGTCTGTGTACTAAATCCTACTTTGGATTGATTATTAGGGATCTTTTTTAACAATCTGGGATACTAGACAGAGAAGACAGAGACCACATGTTTATGCCCAGATAGGGTAAAGCTGTGAGCATCACCAAAGGAGGGGGATAATAAACCAGGAACATCAGAAGTGGGTGTCATCCTAATTCCCAAACCAACTCTTCAAACATTCCACCCTGCTTTGAGGACTGAGTCTCTTCAACAATCTGTCTCTAAGTTTTGTTTGATCCATGTTGGTCCAAGCTGGCACACACGCTAATTTGAGCACGTCCTCAGTACAGTCAGCTGCTACTTCAGAACTAACAGTCACCAGAAACCCATCACCTGTCTCCACGTCCTGGAGAAGAATCTGGCAGTTTGACTCCTGAACTGTGTCATAGCAGCTCCTAGCTCTGAAAACTAAAACTCACAGCTTGGTGTCCATCAGTCCTATTCTCTGTTTCCATTCCAGCTGGGATGCTGGATTCAAACCAGATCCCTGTCCGTCCTGTCTCTGCTCTGTCTCATTTTGTCTGTTGGCTCTCCCACCTGTCAGCTCACACCAGCTGTGTGTTCACTCTGCCTCTATCAGGACCTTCAGACAGCTGGGGTCACAGACCAGGAGGACCCTGGTTCCCACCTCAATGCTGACACTCTCCTGGTTCATGTTGGGCTGTGAAACCTCAAACCTGTTGACTCCTGGTCTGGCTCCCATCAGGCTGGTCTGTTGGTGTAGTAGGGTTATGTACCATCTGGTGTTTATACAGTTTATTTAACTTTAAAGTCCACAGCGTGTTTAATGTGGTTTCAGGGCCTGACTTTGTGTCTGGCTCCATGCACTCGGAGCAGATTGATGCCTCGTTACTCTGGCACCCAGCAGAAACAGAAGGGTTGATCCAGTGGGCTGTGACCTGTTGGAGCTGAGACACGGCTGGAACGTAACAGAGCTGATCCAGAGGGAGATATTACAGGGACCTGGGTTGAAACCTGTCAGATCTGATGCTGTGACTGAGTGGAGATGGAGCACAGACAGACCTGATGGGCCCTGTCTCTGGGTCATTCTCAGGGTTTGTTCTGCTGTAGTCATAAGCATTCAAAACTGTATATTCAGAGCTCTGTCACAGTGCCTCAGTGTTTAAGTAGGTGATCAGTGCAGTTTAAAGCTGCCTCCTCACTGCAGTGTGCTCACCA
Source organism: Halichoeres trimaculatus (assembly GCF_033239565.1). NCBI lineage: Eukaryota > Metazoa > Chordata > Actinopteri > Labriformes > Labridae > Halichoeres > Halichoeres trimaculatus. Next base: position 32,289,154 of record NW_027437194.1, on the reverse strand, counting down.
TGAAGAAAGAAGCTCCTGCTATCCAATCCTCATACTCACTGTTCGCTGGGCATCAATCTGTAAAACCCGAGGATAACTTCTCAATTTTGGCAAATAATTTAACAAAACATGAACCATGCGCTGTCTTCCTGGGGGGATCTGGCACCTGCTACAAACATGACTGATCTCCCACACCACAGCTAGCTTTTGTTCCCTCTGTTCATCCGCCCACACTTCACTAGAAAGCAGACTACGATCAAGCAGCTGCACTGAACACATCCACTAACCTTGATAACCTGTTCATCTGTTGACCTGCACTCCACCGACTCTGTTACATCAGAGACCGCTCCGTCTGTTCCCACTGTGACCACCTTGACTGGTACAGCCACGGTTCGCCCGCTCAGGACGGCTGTGTTGAGGATCTCCGTGTCCTGGAGAGAAAGATCAGAAAAGAAATGAGTCCAAGCAAAGTGCAAAGTGCTCTGGGATTCAAGAGCTTTGGTTAGCGGAAAACAGGAGTTCCCTTTAAATAAAAAGTTTACACAAACTCTTTAAAGAAGGAAGGAAAATAAAACATTTGCAAAAGAAGGTTTTTTCCTCTTTGCATGGGTTAAATATAAATGAGTTCTATTTGGAAGGAGAGGTCCAGAGGAGCAGGGAGGAGATCCACAAAGACCCGTGTGGTGGTCCTGGGGCTCTCTCAGTGTTGGTTGGAGAGGAAATGTTTTACCAGAAGACACGCTGCTTACTTAATGTACCTGTCTTTAAAAATCACATGCTTTCTGTGAAACCAGAGGAAATGTGTTTCCTCATTCTTTTCTCAGAGTAAGATGAGAGAGATGAGACCAAATAAATCAGTAGCTATGCTTTGGCACCAGAGACTGTTATTAACATATATACATTGCTTTAATGAAATTTAACCTACTGATAACACAGATCAGCTAAACTCACCCTCCACAAAGGATGCCTGACATACACCAATCAGAAACATACTTGGGTACACCTGTCCACCTGCTTATTAACACAAACACCCAATCAGCCATTCACATAGCAGCACCTCAGTTCATTTAGTCATGTAGACATGATGAAGATGAGCTACTCAGGATCAATCTGAACATCAGGATAAAGGAGAAAAGGTTATTTAACAGACTCTAAAGGTGGAATGATTGATGGTCTGAGTATCTGACAAAATGCTGTTCGACTGGGATTTTAACCAACAACCAGCCCTAGGGTTTAGTTTGTTTGTCCCAAACAAAGAAAGTATCCTGAGGGCAGCAGTTCTCTGGGACTAAATGCCTTGTTGATGCCAGAGGTCAGAGGAGGATGGACAGACTGGGTGGAGCTGATAGAAAGACAACAGGAAGTCAAAGAACCACTGGACCACTGGACTCAGAGTTTGGATGTTCATCCACAGATCTGTCGCAGCTGTGTTATGATGTCATGACGATATGCAGTAACACCTCTGAGAAAGGTTTCAGCAGCTAGTTGGATTCATGACACCAAGCCAGTTCTGAAGGAAAAGGGGGTCCAATCTGGAACTATCAAGGTGTACCTAATAAAGTGTCAGTGAGTGTGTTAATGTAGGACATGGGAAATATTAGAGAAGAGACAGAGACAGAGTCATTCATACAAACTGTAAGCTATAAAGAAAAACTGAAGGGAGGTTATATGGTGACTCCTTTGAACAGTGGATCTCTTTTCTTAAATATGAAGGATTACTTGCTTTCTTGCTGTTTTCTGTACAAGTTCCTCGCTTACGTAATTGCTGGTAATGTGCCATTAGCAGTGAATGACACAATTAGAAGGGAGCTGTAAAACAAGCCTCTCCATGTATGAAGGGGACTGTTCCACAAATAACAGAATGCTGAGACCAGGTATAATACAGGGCACAGTCTAATGAGAGGAATACAGTGAAGTTTAAAAGGACGGCTGAAGCGTGACGCACGTGAGGCAGGAAGCATTTCTGTGAAACCACAGCTTTTATCAAGCTCTGCTGTACTGCTCATTAACCTCCTGGGCTTTGCTGGACTGGAGCTCATAGCCTGATCATGGAGCCCATTTTCACTCTATCAGGTAAGCACTTGAAAACAATGAGCACACACACACACACACACACACACACACACACACACACACACACACACACACACACACACACACACACACACACACACAGAGTGCATACATGTGTCATCTCTAACACGCACACACAAACCCATCCCTGCTGCCTCCTATCAAACTTATATTAAATATAAGACAAAATGAAAGCCGTTTCTGCTGGGTTATTATCATTATTATTATTATTATTATTGTTATTATTTTTCTTATTAGAGAGACTTTTTCCAATGAATAAACAAAATAAAGATATGAGATTCTGTCATAACCAAGCAAAAGACATTCATTTTTTGAATATGGTAACTACTTCTGAACACTGCTGTATTTCCAATACTTCAGATACAAGTGTAGTATTTTCGTCACATCCTTTTTGCAGCTTCACAAATTGCAACAACCATGGTGCTTTAAGTTTTGTAGAGTAAGCCCCCGGCAGAGCCTACATGGTGTAAAGGACCAAGAAAAGAGAGGGAAGCTGGCAATAGAAAAAGGGATCCAGTAAAGGCCGATATGGTCCCGTGCATTCTAGATACAGGGGCTGTGTGGATGGTGTGTAAAGCCCCGTTTCCACCAAGCGGTGCAGTTCAGTTTGTCGCAATATGGCACACATTTTAGGGAGTTTCTGGTCCCCTAATAACCAGTACCATCCCTTTTTTGGGCCCCTCTCATTGGGGTAACAGACTAAACTGATCCCACCCCAGAAGATGGAGCTACAACACTGCAGTGTGTTGACTGGTGGAAAAAATGGTCTCTTCCTGTGTGACAGAGGCTGCTGTATTTCTCCTGGTGGCACACAGCCTCTCTGAAAACAAAGCTTGATTGTTCTTTGTAACAAGGGGCCACATGACAATCACAGAGGAGACAAATTGCTGGATGTCTTCATCGTTGCCCTTTGTTTACCGTATCACATTTTCGTCTTGATTTCTTAGCAGGGTACACTGTGTGGTGCTGCTATTACTTAGCTGACGTGGCCACCAGCATCCAGCTTACACGCCCCCCTACCAAGAAGGGCATGGTTGGATCAGGCTTTACCGATCCAACCTGTACCAAACTGTTCTGATCCAAACAGACCACTTGGAGGAAACAGGGTTTCACTTTCATTGTTACATAAATGCTTCCCTCACCAGCAGTTTGAAACTGATGAAGCTTTTTGGATGAGGGGTGAAACGTCTTCCAAACTTTCCCCAGCTTCCTGTTTTTGGGGTCTTCAGAATAATGATCGTATATGTGTGAAGGCCCTCTTCCATGATGTACCAGGGGCTGAGAAAGCTGATTGACTGTTGAAACACAGTATTTGTTCAAAGGGAGAAGAGGAGTAGCAGTAGAGGGGATTGTGGACATATTCAGCTTTGGTCGAGGCCCTCAGCAGCTTTTGATATCGGCCCTAAAATCAATAAATGATTCTCCAAACAGCTACCTCTGACCCTCAGAGACCCACGGCTTGGCTTAGCCCTCATAGTGGATTATACTGACAGGAAGCTCACAGGCTCAGGTCTTTGTTGCCCCGCAGCTTTTTGACTGGGGTGATATTGCTTTTGCTACTCTATAACCTTTAAGTTTACATCATATATCAATACATTGCTTCTCTTCAGCCCTCAGTGCCTGGGCTGTCTCCCTCTGCTACCCATCACGAACAGGAACAGCTAGAGCATTCGGCAGAAGTCCTGATAAAAGCAGGAGAAACTTTAGAACAGATGATTTGTTATCATATGAGAAATTTCAGTTCAGCTGAAGGAGGGAGCCAAATGTTCACAGGATGTAATCCTCCCACTGTTATAGCTTAGGGGACAAAGCATGTAGAGGCAAACTAACTGTGCACTGCAAAGACGACAGAGGAAAGGTAAGGCAAGGTGTTGATACAGGAAAAGATGAAGGGTGATGAAGTGGGTGGACTAAAAATAAGGACTGAGAACCATCAGCACCCAGTTTATCTGGGAGTTACTTTAGACCATACTTTCAGTTACAGGGAACACATCCAGAAGATGAGAACCAAGGTCTCCACCAGGAAAAGCCTCTTACGAGCCTTAGCGAGCTTACCAATACCCAGGATCACTATGGACCTCTGCACTGGCCTTGTGCTTTCCAGCTGCAGAACATGCCTTCCCAACATGGAGCAGGTCATGTAATGTACAGAAAGTAGACCCCATCCTTAATAAGACCCACAGGGTAGTGGCCAGGTCTAACAAGACTAACTCTATTCACATTCTCTACTGCCTCTCTGGCATCGCCCCCTGACATTTACAGAGCAGTCATCACACAAGCTGAGTGCAAAAAGCTGGCTGAAGACAACCAGCATGAGCTTTCTACCACCCAGGAACAGCTTTCTTCCAGGAAAGCTTCCTGGGCACCACCAAAGTCCTGGAGACCGCCCCATCTGCTGCCAGGACCACTGAATGGCAGATGCCATGGAACAGCCTTGGCAGCCAGATGACTCGGTGGAAGGAGAGAGGCATCATCCCTGAAAAATCCTTCACTACCAGCCACGACCATCCTTGGGCTGTCTGGAAAACCCTGCCTGTGCGAGGGGTGGGGCAAGGCCCTCATGAAAAAATGGAAGCTGGCAACATTTGACTCATCTGCATGTGGAGAGTCCCAAACCATGGAGCACGTCATGAGTTGCAATCAGGCCCCACGGTGTCCTGGAGATGACCTGGCTAGGCTCACCTGCACCAGCCACTGGAGAAATGTGGTATGAAGATGACAAAGCCCTTATTTCAGCCTATATGTATCTGCATTGCTTCATACTGTCTCTTTAAGGCTCCACAAACCCCCTCCCTCTGATTGACCAGCCCTCTGGAGGTCAGGTCTTTGTGTCTGAGGCCCACCTCTTCAACATGTTACAAACCAGTGAGGAGATCCTCATCATGTCAGCAGGTGTGGTAAAGACCTGGTGCTTTTAGGATAGAGAGGTGTAAATTTCTGCACAAGCTTTTGCTTTATATCCATGTTTAATATAAAGGGAAGCAGAGTACCCCCTCTTTAAATATGAAGCTAGTGCTGATTTCCCTCCATCACCCTTTCACACCTGGTAAGTAAAGGCCAGGATCAGTCAGCTGACCCTGCTAAAACCTGTGTTTGAAGATTCCTCCTCTTCTTCCAGGAAGCTTTTTAATCTGAATAAACCAGTGGAGCTGCCCTTTGCTGAGTTTGGCTCTGACCAGAAATGAATAAAACCTCTGAGGTCAGACAGACAGACGGCGAGCAGACAGCGACGAGCAGACAGGCCAACCAACAGCAACCGTTAACAGACTGGACGGGCTGACCCTCAGAAACCAGACTGACTTGTAGAGAAGCAGCACCCCAGGATGTGAGCAGCAGAGAGATGCTGGGTGGCAGGAGAGGATGAAGTCAGTGTGTCTGCAGTACAAACAGTAAAAATGATGTGTGTTATTCTTTCAGGCAGTGCTGCTGGTTCTATCAACATGGAACTGAGGACACTATGTGGTTCATCTTCCAGTTTTAGAACAGATCCAGTGGAGAGATGGTCCTTTCTACTGTCTGTCAGCTAAAACCCAACCCTTACACTGGACTGTATGTTTTCACTCAGACTATAGAGGTGAATGCATTAATGATCCATTAGCAGAAATTAATTTTCGAAGGTGGTACTTTTATACTCGTTGATCTCTGATCCAGAACCTGACCTGCTCCAGAGCAGGTTAGCTGTTCAGCACAAGTTATCTTGGTGATTTATTCCAGTAAGAAGTGAACCAGCGTTGTAGGATAAAAATCCAGTTGTAACCCTGAAGTTACTTCCATAAGAGAAAATCCAGCTTGGTCATGCCTGTTGGTCTAAACTTAGCTGCAAAGGTTGCTTCCATGAAGGATCTGTAGTAGGGTATTAGCTTAAGACATGCATATTGATTAGAGCTGGAACATATTTATCGACAAGTCAGTCCACAGGACACTGATGAGGAGCTATTGACAGAACCAATCAATCACCAAAAAGTAATTTGTCATTGCACGAGACCGACTTCTCCATAATAAAGACCTATGCTTTGATTTGTCGTGTTTTATTGATCGAATAAAGAGATGATTGATGGAGTCAGCAACTGATTGCCTTGCACACTTTTATTGGCTGCAGTCGTCGTATAACTATTGGCAGACTGCCGTGAGTAAAGTTGAATGAAATCATCATCTCAGAGTCTACCTTTTCAAGAAGCCCACAAGTGGCCTTCACTCCTTCCCTCCCTCCCTTCCTCCCTGTGTAATATTTGTCTTATGCCTCTTCCTGATCAGCACACTGTGTCAGGAGTCTTTGAGTTTCTGGAAAAGTGCTTTATAAGTCAAACCAGTCATTATCATTATCATTATTATTATTATTATTATTATTATTATTATTATTATTATTATTATTATTATTATCATTATTATTATTATTATTATTATTATTATTATTATTATAAAATCAGGAAAGGTTCAAATGTTTAATCTGTCAGCATAAGCCTTGAAGCGTAGTTCATGAAAGATAAAACTGTGAAAAGAGGGGTACAGGAGTACTGCACTGAGCTATGTAAGACATCAAGACTGCATGGTGCAGATGACTAATGCCACTTTAAGGACACTCAGTGTGCCAGTGGACGTCCTGGCTGCACAGCCTATTAGAGCTCCACCAGGCCACTTAGCAAAGACAGTTCCTGCCAGCGTCACAGCGTGACTGATGGCAGCCTGTGTGGATACAGCTAGCAGGCCCTGATGCTGTGATCGCTCTGTGTGTGAATAAAAGAGTCTTCTCCCCTCATCTGCTCCTCATATCTGCAGAGGACAAACGTCTGATTCATTCTGCTCCCCTGTTTCCTCAGCCTGTCACCAATTGTCTCACATGAACATGGAGTCAGAGAAGGAAAGGCTGCTTCTGGTAAAAACAGAATCATTCCAGACAAGGTAATAATCCCATTCCTGGTATTCCCTGATTATAATTTTCCCTGACAGTGAGAACAAAGCTGAAGTTAAGTTAAGCAAACAGGGGAGAGAGGAAGTAGAAAAGGTGATGAAGGCAGGCTAGGCATGTTCTGATTCTAAACTGAGTCATGAAACATGTTTGCTTCCCACTCAGGGTCCACTCAAGTCCACCTGGTCTGGGTCCACCTGGTTTAAGTTGACCTGGCCTGGTCTGAGTCAACCCAGACTAGGTTGACCTAGTCTGGGTTGACCTTGTCTGGGCCCACCTGGTTTGAGTCGACCTGGTCTGAGTAAATCTAGTCTGAGCCCACCTGGTCTGTGTCTCAACCTAGTCTGGGTTGACCTGGTTTGAGTCGGCCTGGTCTGAGTCAACCTAGTCTGGGTTGAACTGGTCTGGGTCTCAACCTGGTCTGGGTTCACCTGGTCTGGGTCCACCTGGTCTAAGTTGACCTGGTTTATGTCCACCTGGTCTGGGCCCCCCTGGTCTGAGTTGACCTAGTCTGAGTCAGCCTGGTCTGGGTCCACCTGATCCGAGTCCACCTGGTCTGAGTTGAACAGGACTGACTCAACATCACCTGCGTTTGAAACTCAAGTGGCCATTGTCCATGTTTCTCTGCTTGGAGTAATGAGACAAGCCCGTCTGGAGTTAAACAGAGAGCTGTTATTCTTTGACTGTAAATAAAGTGTCTTTATGTTATCAGCCATTTCTGTCTGAACCACAATGCATGATGGGATATACTGCTCATATCAAGTGACTTATACACAACTTTTTAAAATGTTTTGTGAGATACTTTGAGTGGACTTTATAGGGTATGACCATGCTCCCTCAGATTTTGGACAGCACCACTAAAATGGTGTATCCATTATACACTCAAAGGCCACTTTATTAGGTCCACCTTGCTAATACTGGGATGGACTCCCATTTTTATTCAGAACTGCCTTAATCCTTGGTGGCATAGATTCAACAAGATACTGGAAACATTCCTCAGAGAGTTACACCATTACACCACCATCAGCCTAATCCGCTGATATAAGGCAGTGTTATATTTTTTTAGAATAATTGATATAATCTAGCCTTCCAACCTGGTTACATGCTGTGTTCAGGGTTGACGTACATTCATCTGGCAGATAGAAGGATAGCTTCTGTCGCCTGCTTGTGTCTGAGGTCTCTCCAACCCTGTCTTTCACTTTCACCCAGTCTCCTAGCTCCATGCTCTGATTCAACAGTCACACACTTTGATAGCACATCTCTCTGAAAACTGACACCAGCTGTGGGTTGAAACCAAGGGCGTAGGTTTGCATGGGGACGGTAGGGACATAACACTACCAACTTTTCAGGGGGCACAAATTGTCCCCACTAACTTTTAAGCAACCTTTTGCATTATATAACGACTTCAGTTATATAGGGAATTTAGATTGTCTTCCCATATGTTGTAAGGATAGAATTGACCATTCCGTTATTAAGTAAATTATTTTCATAATGTTCAGACATAAATTTACCCATTTTCACTCGCTGAATGTGCCGGTCCAATTTTTTTTTCCTCCAACGCACGCTAGATTGGCTAATGACACACACACACACGCACACGCACACTCACTCAGCCCCGACAGAAATACGTGTCGACAACATGCCGCCTCCTTCGAAGAGGAGGGATATTAGAAGTTTTTTTCGGCCAGCAGCAGCCACTGTAAGTAATGTAAAAAGACGTCAATGTTGTGGAGGTGGGGAACACACCACTAAATTTGATACTGAAAGTCCGACCTGCATCAGATTTAGCATACTGCGCATGCGCAGTACTCTCTAGAGAGCTGACTCCTTTTGTTTGAGGGACAAAAGTCTTTGTCAGTTCAGAGGTCACAGCGCTGTCTGGAGGGACACGGACTTCAGCAGATCATTGATATCTAACCCGTTGCGGACTATGATGGAATATTGGTGAAAAACACGAGTTTTTGGGTGATTAATGCAGTTTTAGGAGCGGTGCAGTCTATGAGTTTGGCTGTGCTTGTGGACAAAAGCAGAAGTGTTATACCTGAAGGAAGGCTCCATTTAAATTTATTTTTGTTATTCTCTGACTAAGACGTTTTTTCAGTTATATTAATTTATTTATAAGACAGACAATGTTGAGTGGTCTTAAGACAAATGTTTATTTTTTGCATTCAGTAACAAGTTTGTATTGTGTATGTTACTATGGTTTTAAGTTATGTTCAAATATTGCAATTTAAATTGCTAATAAAATCCAAACATTTATTCTGGAAGTTTTCAAAATGTTTCTATAGTCATTTTTGAAAATAAAGGTTTCGAATGGTGTATCAGGTGAACCAATACACATTTATTTTGCATCGATCATTTAGCCTGTCTATCCATTAGGTTCATATTTGTGAGAAATGTAGCCCTGACCCCCGTCCACCCAATCTGTTTGGTCTTATTAATATCCAGTCCCCAGCAAAAAGTGTACATGCAGGTTATGCTGTTATATTGTCCCTACCAATGTTGAGACCAAACCTATGCCCTTGGTTGAAACAGTGGTGTCAGTCATGTTTTTTGGCCTATTACTCTCGGGTGTTAAGTTGAACTCAACCTCTGGTAGGCATAGCAATGACTGTTATAAAATTGTATTGCTCCTGGATATCAGGGCTCATTCTTTTGGGGCCAGTGCTGTAAACATGAACTAAATGCTGAACTGAGAGATGGGTCCTCTTCTCGTGATCTTTGGGAATTGTTCGACTAAAGAACTGGGTAAATTTTATTACAGCAGGATGGATTCATGCTTTCATGTTGTTGATGCTAAATTCTGACCCTACCATCTGAATGTGGAGCAGAAATCCAGACTCATCAGACCAGGCAACGTTTTTCAATCTTCTATTGTCCAGTTTTGGTGTTGCTGTGTGAATTGTAGCCTCAGTTTCCTGTTCTTAGCTGACAGGAGGGTCACGCGGTGTGGTCTTCTGCTGCTGTAGCCCATCTGCCTCAAGGTTGGACGTGTTGTGTGTTCAGAGATGCTCTTCTGCAGACCTCGGTTGTAACCAGTGGTTATTTGAGTTACTGTTGCCTTTCTATCAGCTCCAATCAGTCTGTCCATTCTCCTCTGACCTCTGGCATCAACAAGGCATTTTGTCCCACAGAACTGCCGCTCACTGGATACTTTCTCTTTTTGGGACCGTTC